>NW_006922863.1:161186-162622 GCF_000298275.1 Orycteropus afer afer | reverse complement strand
AAGTAAGTGCTTCTAGCACTGCATCCATTTGTTGAAACATCTTTATGGGTATTCCATGCACTCTTGGAGCCTTGTTTTTCACCAATTCCTTTAGCAGCTTTGACTTCCTCCTTCAGTAATATTGGTTCTTGATAATATGCTACCTGCTCAAATAGGTGAACATCAACCAATTCTTTTTTGTACAGTTACTTTGTGTATCCCTTCCTTTTTTTTTTTTTTCTTTTTGATGCTTCCTGCATCCTTCAATATTTTGCCTATAGAAACCTTCAATATTGCAACTCAAGGCTTGAGTTTATCTTCAGTTCCTTCAGCTTGAGAAATGTAGAACATGTTCTTCACTTTTGGTTTTCTAACTCCAGGTCTTTGCATATTTCATTATAATAATTGACTTTGTCTTGTTGAGATGGTCTTTGAAATCTTCTGTTCACCTCTTTTATCTCGTCATTTCTTCCATTTGCTTTAGCTACTCTCCATTCAATAGCAAGTTTCAGAGTGCTTTCTGACATCAGTTGTGGTCTTTTCTTACTCTCCTTTTCTTTTAGTGATCTTTTGCTTTCTTCATCTATGATGTTCTTGATGCCACCCCACAACTAATCTAGTTTCAGTGACTGGTGTTCCATGCCTCAGATCTATTCTTCAGATAGTTTCTAAATTCAGGTGGTATATAATCAAGGTCGTATTTTGGCTCTTGTGAACTTGTTTTAATTTTCTTCACCTTCAACTTGGTTTTGCTTATATGCCCTTAATTATGTCAAGGGGTTTACCTTCTAGTCCTATTTTGTTCATTGTTTTTATCAGGAATGGGTGTTCAATTTTGTCAAATGCCTTTTGTGCATCAGTTAGTATACTCATTTGGATATTTTCCTTTGTTTTATTTGTGTGCTGAATTAAGTTGACCATTTTTTTAATGTCAAACCATCTTTGCATATCTGGTATGAATCCCACTTGGTCAAGATTTATTATTATAATTATTATTATGATATTTTGTTGGAGCCTATTGGTTAATATTTTGGTGAGAATTTTTGCATGTCCATTCATGAAGGCTATTCAACTATAATTTTCTTTTTTAGTGATATCTTTGCCTGGCTTTGGTATCAGGATGGTGGTTGTTTAATAAAATGGGTTCAGGAGTGGTCCCTCCTTTTCTATATTCTGGAGCAATTTGAGTAGAACTGGTCTCAGCTCTTATCTGAGTTTTTGGTAGAATTCTTGAGTGAAGCCATGTGGGCCAGGACATTTTTTTTTTTCTTGGTAGTTAACTTTTTAATCACCTGTTTATTTTCTTCTTTTGTTATGGGTCTGTTTAAATTTTCTATATCGGTCTGTGTTACTTTACATAGGTAGTGTGTTTCTAGAGTTGTGCCCATTTCTACTAGGGTTTCACTTTTCACGGAGTACAATTCTTCATAGTATTCTGATATTTTCCTTTTGATTTC
>NW_006922863.1:159028-160440 GCF_000298275.1 Orycteropus afer afer | reverse complement strand
CTTCCTTCTGAGGAGTGGCTGATGAGTTTGAACCCCCAACCTTCTGGATAGCAGTCAAATGCCTTAGGCATTATGTCACCAGTTGTTCTAACCTCCATTGAAAGTGTCATATTAAAATCTCCTTCTATTCTTGCAGATTTGTCTCTTCCCCTTTTCAATTTTGTAAAAGTTTGATTTGTGTATTTTGGTGCTGTCTCATTTGGTGCATATATATTTATTATGGTTATGTAGTCTTGTTCAATTGAACTTTTAATCATTAAATAATGTCTTTCCTTGTCTCTTATGATGGTTTTATTTCTTAAAATCTATTTAATCAGAAATTAATATTGCCACTTCTACTGTTCGTCGATTGCCATTTGTTTGATATATTACTTTCAAGCTTTGAATTTTAGAGCATTTTTGCCTTTGTGTCTGTTTATGATGTGTCTTTTCTCAACAGCATATTGATGGGTTGTGTTTTCTTATATATTCTGCATGTCTCTGTCTCTTGATTGGTGCATTTAATTGATTTATATTCAGCATACTTATTGATAAGAATGAATTTTATTTATTGCTGTCATTTTGTTGTGTATTTTTTGTGATGCTGCTTATTGCATTTTTCCACATAATTTTCTGTTTTCTCATTTTGTCTATTACTTTTCTTACAATTTCCTTCATTGCCTTTACTATAGTATTTGCTATATGTTCATAACTTTCCTCTTTTTTATTTTGATGATGAAGATTATTAATTTTATTTGATGATATATAGTGGTCTATTATTTTCTTCCCAAGTTTAAAAATGTTTTTAAAACACTTATTTATTTTGAAACCATCTTTGCTTGCACTCCATTTGGAATTTATTTAAATACACTATTACCTATTTGCTGATGTGACACTACTCAAATTGAGGAGAAACAGCTGCAAACATCCATCAATAATCAGAATATGGAATGTACTAAATATGAATCTAGGAAAACTGGAAGCAATCAAAAATGAAATTGAATGCATAAAGATTGATATACCAGGCATTAGTGAGCTGAAATGGAGTGATTTTGGCAATTTTGAATCAAACAACCACATGATTTACTATGTCAGGAATGACAATTTGAATAGGAATGGCATGGCATTCATCATCAGAAAGGATATTTTCAAGATCTGTCCTGAAGTGCAATGCTGTCAGTGATAGGATGATAACCATATGCCTACAAGGAAGACCAGTTAATACTATTATTAAAATTTATGCACCAACCGCCAAAGCAAAAAATGAGGAAATTGAAGATTTTTATCAACTTCTGCAGTCTGAAATTGACCAAACATGCAATCAAGATAGGTTAATTATAACTGGTAACTGGAATGCAAAAGTTGGAAACTTTGGCCTTGGTGAGAGAAATAATGTTGGAGATCGCATGATAGAATTTTGCAAGACCGATGAC
>NW_006922863.1:152671-156828 GCF_000298275.1 Orycteropus afer afer | reverse complement strand
GAGGAGTGGCTGGTGGATTTGAACCGCCAGCCATCTGGTTAGCAGGCAAGTGTCTTAGCCACTATGCTACCAGAGCTCCCACAGTATGGATTACACATCAGTATAAAGAAAACAAAAATCCTCGCATCTGGATCTATACTCATCATCATGATAAATGGAGAAAAGATTGAAATTGCCAAAGACTTCACATACTTGGTTCTATATTTGACGTCAATGGAAGTATCAGTCAGGACATCAGACTATGTACAGCACTGTCCGAGTCAGCTGCAAAGGACCTCTTTCCAGTGTTGAGGAGAAAATATATCTACTTTAGGACTAGGGTGTACCTGACACAAGCCATGATATTTTCAATTGCCTCATATGCATGTCAACGCTGGACAGTGAATAAAGAAGATGGAAGAATTGATGATTTTGAGTTGTGGTGCTGGTGAAGAATGCTGAAACTACTATGCACTGCTAAAAGAACTAACATATCTGTCTGGAGGAAGTACAGCTGGAAATCTCCTTGGAAGTAAAAGTGGCCAGACTTTGTCTCACCTACTTTGGTCATGTTATCAGAAGGGACCATTCTCTGGAGAAGGATGTTGGTTCTCTGTACAAAGGACTTCCTTTAGCATGTCTTATATGGTTGTTCTGGTTTTTAAAAATTCTATTACTTTCTGTTTATTTGGAAATACCCTAATTTCATCATCATATTTGTGGGACAATTTTACAGGGTATATAATTCTTGGTTGCCTTTTTTTTTTTTTTAGTGTTTAAATATGTCATCCCATTTCCTTTTCACTTGCATGATTTTTGCTAAGAAATAAGAGCTTACTCTTATTAGTTGCCTGTTGTATGTAATTTATCATTTTTTCCCATGGTGTTTACAAGATTTTTTGTTAGTCTTTGGTTTTTGAAAGTTTGATTATGATATGCCTTGGTTATTTTCCTTTGGGCCCTATCCTGTTTGGGGTTTGTTGAATTTTTTGAATATGTATCTTCTTGTCTTTTATCATATTAATGAAATTGTCTTCCAACAAATCTTTGACAATTTTATCTTTAGTTTTGTCTCTTCTTGTTCTGGAATTCCAATCACATGTAAGTCATTCTTCTTGATGGTTCCCACATACATGTTAGGCTTTTTTGTTTTTCATTGTTTGTTCTTTTCCTGCTTCTTACTTTAACAAATAATATTGAGAGATGTTTCTTAAATATTGTTAATTCTGGGACTTCTGGTAAGATGGCAGAATAGGCAGAAAAGATACACAGACCCTTTTCAACAACAACAAAAAAGAGAAATCAATTGACAGAGTTACAGAAGATAATCCTGGAATCCTGAGATTTGAAAGGAAGTATACAGAAATGGATTAGGCACCAACTAGTGGAAGATCCTGAATGAAAACAATGAGTATGAAGACAGATGGAGCTGTGGACTGTCAACTACTCTGATGGCAACAACAGCCTGAATATTTCCAAGTGGTATTGGGACCTGAGAATTGACCTAAAAATCAACTCTGGTCACCAAAGGTTGAAGGGACAACTGTTCTGGTGGCTAGTGACTTGGAAGGGAAACAGCAAAAAGGGAGACAATCTGAACTGTGGACTTTCAGCTGTCAGAGAATGCAGTTATTTTGATTGTTTCCAAGTGGTGGCAATTTTGGATATTTAAAATGACCAAGGGCACAGCCATTTTAAATGATTGCAAGAGGTGGCCATTTTGGATATTTAAAGTGACAACACTCTTATTTGGATTCCATGGACCTAAGAATAGGTTTCACTTGCCAAGGATGACAGGGACATACGGGAGGCTGAAAATGGGAAAGGATACAGATGGTGAGTGTATATGTGCTGCCAACTAGCGAATAGAGCAGCGCCGTACCCTGCTTACTTAGATAACATCCAAACAAAACAAAGAAAATGAAAATCTTGGCAAATCACTCCAACATATAATCACCAATTAAATATAAACACAAAAACATCACAATGTCTCAGGGACAATAGAACATCACAGTCCACACAAAGAAGCAAGATAAAGTGGTAGAAACAAGGGAACAGGATACAGACCCAGAACACATCTCTGAGGAAGAAGCCACATTGGAACTCCCTGATAAGGAATTAAAAAGAATTATTTTTAGGTACCTTCAATGGATTGAGAGACAGACAAAGGAAAACACTGACAAAATTGAGGGAAAAAAAAAAAAAAGAGAAAATCCTAGAAAATTTTCAAAAGACAATACAAGAAGAAAATGGCAAAATAAGTGAAAAATTAGAAATGATACAACACCTACAGAGAGAAATACAGAAGATTAATACTGAATTTTCAGAAACAGATAACACATTGAATGGACAAAGGAGTAGAATTGAATGAATGGAAGACAGAATTAGTGAGCTTGAAGGCAAATACCTCAATACTTCTTTGGAAAGTTGCCAATCAGAAAAAAAGATCAAAATCAAATAAAAAAAAACCCTAAGGTTCATGTGGGATACTATCATAAGTAATAACCTACATGTAATCAAAATTCCAGAACAGGAAGAGACAACTAAAACCACAGAGAAAATTGTTGAACTTTTGTTGGAAGAGAACTTCCTTGGCATGATGAAAGATGAGAATATATCTGTTCAATAAGTCCAGTGAACCCCAAACAAGATAGACTCCAAAAGAAAATCACCAAGACACATCATCATCAAACTCACCAAAACCAAAGACAAAGAAAGAATACTGAAAGCAGCATAGGAAAAATGAAAAGATACCTAAACAGGGCAAACAGTAAGACTAAGCTCTGATTTCTTGGCAGAAATCATGCAGGCAAGAAGATAATGGAATAATATATATAAAACCCCAAAAGAAAAAAAAAATCCAACCAAGACTTATATACCCATCAAAACTGTACCTCAAATATGATAGTGAAATTGTGAGAGTTCCAGATAAGCAGAAATTAAGGGAATTTGTTAAAACCAGACCAACCTTACAAGAGATATTAAAGGGAGTCCTTTGGAGAGAGAACCAATAACAGCAAACAACAACCGACCATTAACAAACATGATGACATAACCCAGAAACCAACCCAGTTATGGAAGTATCCAAAGCAAATAAGCCTACAGATTGTAAACAGGGAACCAGAGACAACAATTGACAAATGAGGACAACCACACACCGAAAAGAGGGAAGAAATAATAGTGTAGTTGCAGAACTTCTAAATAGTAGGGAAATGGAGGCAATTGCAAAATAGAATGGACTGTTCTAAACTTTGGAAGAAAATTATAAATCTCAGGGTAACCTCAAAAATAAATGATAAACCTTCACATCAAAATAAAAAAGAGGCCAAAGACAAATATTTAGCAAATACTAAGATAATAGCAACAAAGAAAGTGATAACAAGATTCATAAACAAAATGAGCTCAGCACAGAAAATTGTATAGAACAAAGAAATCAGCAACACCACAAAAAAGCACATAACAAAATGACAGCAATAAATTCATGTGAGCTCTGGTGGTGTAGTGCATAAGATATTTGACTCCTAACCAGAAGGCTGACCATTCAAACCCATGAGCAACTCCTCAGAAGGAAGATTGGGCAAGCTACCTCCATAGGCATACCACCTTGGAAACCAAAGGAGGGGTAACTGATAATTACAATGAATGGCAATGGATTAAATACACCACTCAAGAGAATGGTTATTTGCAGACTGGATAAGAAAACATAACCCATCAATATGCTGTCGACAAGAGATACACCTTAGAGAGAAAGATGAAAAGAAAGGTTGGAAAATATATAACAAGAAAATGGCAACCATAATACAACAGGAGTGGCAATGTTAATTTCTGATAAAATTGACTTTAAGGCAAAAATCCCCTTAAGGGACAAGGAAGGACATTTCTCCTATGAGATGGATATGATACAGGATGAGAAATTATGCACAATTCTCTGTTCACTGTTCATGTTGAGCAATTGAGGGAGGGACAAAATGGTACTTGACATCATCTATTATTGATACTTTGGTGCAGAACAGGTAGTAGCCCTTGCCCAGTGGGGGGAGCTTCAGGAGGTGCAGATGGTTGGGTCATGTGGGCACAATTGCAGTCTCCCACCAGGTTAGACAAATAAAGAAACAAACAAAAGGCATCAATAACAATAATAATAATAACAAGAGAACAAAAAGTACAAACAGCACAAA
>NW_006922863.1:150895-152571 GCF_000298275.1 Orycteropus afer afer | reverse complement strand
AAGGAATTTCGGGCAATCTACTTCCATAGTGATACTGCCTTGGAAACCCAAGGAGGGGTCGCTGTGAGTCAGAGTCGACTTGATGGGAGTAAGTTGGGTTTTAGTTTTGGATAAAGAAAGGAAAGACTGCAAGAAAAAGGGAAAAGTAGAGACAAAATAAGAAAATTACAAAAAGAAAAACAAGAGATAAGAAAAATGAAATGAGAAAAAGAAGAAAAAAAAGGCAACAAAGAAAAAGACAAAAAAAGGACTATGGAGGGGAAAGAAAAAGACAGAAGGAAAGAAGAGAAAAGAATAACTTTATAAAAGAGAAATCTGGGGGAGGAGGCAGAACACCCAGGTGGTGTTCCTGCTTATTGAGCAAGTGCTGGAGATCAGGGAACTTGGTTTTGGAAGAGTTCCTGCCAGCACAAAAAGCAGTTGAGGGCAGGGCACCTGGTTGCAGAAAGAGTTCCTGCTGGCCCAAAAGGCGGCTAGTGCCAGTCCTAGATCCATTTCTTGCCTATCCTGAAGCCACATAGGGGCAGTGAGCCTGATCCCAGATGGAGTTCCTTACTGGCCTAGAAGATGTCTGGGCAGAGGGTGCCTGGATCAGGAAAAAGTTCCCGCTGGCCCAAAAGGTGACTGGTAGCAGAGTTCCTGATCCTGGAACTAATTCCTGCTTACCTAGAAAGCAATTGTGGGTAGGGTGCCTGATCCCAGATGGAGTTCCTGCTGGCCCAGAAAATGTCCGGCAGCAAGGCACCTGGTTAGGAAGGAGTTCCTGTCAGCCAAAGAAGCAGTAGGGGCATGCTGTCTGTCCCCAGAAAAAGTTTCTGCCATCCCAAAAGGCAGTGGGATATAGGGACCTTGTTTCCAGAAGTTCTTGCTGTCCCAAAGATAGCTGGGTGTAGGGCTTCTGGTCCCAGAAGAAGTTCCTGCCTGCCCAGAAAGCATCTGGGAGCAGGGTACCTGGTCTGGGATGGAGTACCTGCCAATCCAGAAGGTGGGTGGGAGTGGGGTATGACCACATCTCTGTTCACTGGGAGAGTGTGGTGGTCAAGGGAAACAAGGGGAATATCACACTTTTCTGGTTTCCCACCACTAGTGTGGGTGCCCGTGCAGTCATCAGCAAGTGGAGCTGATTTTCAGGTTGCTGCCCTGATTGAAACTCTGCTTGCAAATATTTAAAATGGCCATGCCATCAGGCCACCCCCCATCTCCATTTGTCTCCTAAGTTACTGTTTTCATTCAGTTTCCTCTACTAGTTGATAGTTCACAAACTTTTTTGTACTTTCTTTCAAATCTCAGAGTTCCAAGATTGTCATCTGTTTCTGTTTTTCAATTGGTTTCTTATGTCTTTGTTGTAGAAGATCTGGATAGCTTGTCTGCCTATTCTGCTATCTTTTACCCCTGCTATCCACTATATTTATACTGTTTCACAGTTTTTAAAGTGCTTGAACATACATTTTCTCATTTTATTCTCATAATAACTTCAACCTCAATAAGTTTATAGTCATGGTGACTGAAATATGAGTTATTTTTCTATTAGGATAATTCTTTAAATCTTAAGTGGAAATAGAGAGATACAAATAACCATAGCACGATCATATACATATGCAAATATACCCAGAATATAAACTAAACTAAATGTAACTCTTATTTATTTCCATTTAAACACTGTTTAAGAGAAAAAT
>NW_006922863.1:146558-149770 GCF_000298275.1 Orycteropus afer afer | reverse complement strand
AGCCAGACTTCATCTCACCTACTTTGGTCATGTTGTCAGAAGGGACCATTCCCTGGAGAAGGATGTCACGTTTGGTAGGGTGGAGGGTCGATGAAAGAGGAGAAGGCCTTCAACAAGAGGGATTGACACGGTGGCTGTGATGATGGGCTCAAGTATAGCAGGGATCATGGAGCTGGCGCGGGATCAGGCATGTTCGTTCTGCTGTGCATGGGGTCGCTATGAGTTGGAAACAACTTGAAAGCACCTAACAACAACAGCAACAAATAAAATAACAAAAAAAAATTGGGAAAATTGCTTTGTCCATTGCATATTTAGCTTAGATTATTAAAGGCTCATAAATATCTTTTACATTTACCTTTATATCTGCAGCAATAGTAATAAAAAGTGAGAACCAATATTGAGAATGTCTCTGGTTTTTCTAAAGCCTACTTGAAATATATAATATATATCTGCATCTGTGTGTGTGTGTGTGTGTGTGTGTATGCTCATGTATAACTTATCCTCAAAGATTTGACTGAAGAGGTGACAGATAATATGCATGGTCTAGTAAACTGGATTCTCATGAAGATAAGGACTCAGGCTATTGAGATTTTTTTCAACTGCATTATAGCTAGCAAAATAAGGTGAAAAGTTAGAAAAGCTGTAGAAATTTTGGTTCAGACATTAAGAAATAGATAAGTCGGGAAAGTGAAAAGAATCTGGTGTGAGAACTGTAGGAGCAAACCCATCAAGGTGAAAATGAACACAGCATATACATTTTCTCTTAAAAACCCTGTCCTCTTCTGAGAACCTCTTCTACCCTGTTGAAAGTATCAGAAGAGAAGGTTGAGAAGGAATGGTAGAGGCTGATTATAGAAAATTCATAGGGAGTCTGAGGAGTTTAAATATCATGATAAGGAATTTCTTCTGGAGAGCTGCTAAAGGTTTTTTTTTAAGTAGACTTTTACATAATGGAATTAAGAGTGGCACAAAGTTCATATCTCAAAGCATTTGGCAGACTTTTTTATTTTACTTTGTAATCATTGTTAACCCAATTTAAACATAGATTTATGTATTTTGCATGTTAGATGCATAAAACTAAATGCAGCTAACATCTGTCAAGTTTGCCAGCAAATTACTGAAATATGTGATTTAATTTTGTTTTAGTTGAATACAACTTTGACACTATATATATTATCCTTGGTTTCTTGCTGTGAGTATTCAACTTGTATCACTAATGCTTATTTTTTCTTCATTATAATGTAATATATTTTGGGAGGGAGAAGGGAGTTGGTGATGTTGATAACTGGGAACTTTTCTGTGTTTTTCCATGGCAATATTTCTCGAAATATACTCTTTATAATATCTACAGGAGAATTACTTAGCATTTTTCTCAAAATGCAAGTATCTGGGATCCTTTCACAGACTCCATAGATCAGAACCTGTAGAGGAAGGGCCCATAGATTTGTCTTTTAAACAAAGTTTTCCAGTGATTCTTGCACACTGTTATTTTAGGAATCATCACTTCATGTTATTCTTTATTGTTGAAATCTTTTAAAATAAAAATGCATTCATGTGTTTCTTCTGTGAGTAAAAATTTGAGTATCAATACATGAAAAAGACAAAAAAGAACTGTGGGAAATTTGAAATATACAACCCTGAATAAAAATATAAATGAAAGCCCTAGTATAACATGTTCACTGAAACAAATTGTTGTTTTTAAGTACCATTGAGTTGGCTCTGACTCCTAGCAACCCTATGGTACAACAGAACAAAACACTGCCAAGTCCTGTGCCAGCCTCACAAATCCTTGCTATACTTGAGCTCATCATTGCAGCCACTTTGTCAATCCATTTCATTGAGGGTCTTCCCCTTTTTTGCTGACCCTCCACCTTACCAAGCATGATATCCTTCTCCAGGAAATGGTCCCTTCTGACAATATGACTAAAGTAGGTGAGATGAAGTCTGGCCATTCTGGTTTCCAAGAAGCATACTGGCTGCACTTCTTCCAGGACAGATTTGTTTGTTCTTCTGGTAGTCCACGGTACTTTCAATATTCTTTGCCAGCACCACAACTCAAAGGCATCAAGTCTTCTTCAGTCTTTGCTATTCACTGAAACAAATAGATGTTAATATTTAGTTATATTTCCTTTCTTTTTTTTTCTTTATGTGCTTATCTGTGTGTATGGCACAAAATTTTCATCATGCTGGTTATGTCAGTCTGTACATTTGTTTTTCATATTGCATCATATTGTACGCATTCCACAACTTGGTAAATTTTTTAAAAAATATAATTTTAATGTATATGTAGTATTTCAATAATAACAAAAACAAATATAGAATTTGCATTATGCCAGGCCTTCTTCTAAATTCTTCATATATATTAACTAACTTAATTCTTAGAGTAACCCTGTGAGGTAAGCACTAATATTATTCAATGTTTTTATATCACAAAACAAAGGTAGAAAGAGGATAATTTGCCCAGACATACTTTCAAGTAAATATTGTACCAAGATACAAAGCCAGGGATTCTGACTCCACACTCCAGAATCTGAACCTGTGTGCTATATGGCATACCCCTAAAGTATTCAAGAGAGTATTGATAAGCATATGCCTGCGAGGAAAATAACTGAAGCCAGTGAAACAATCACTCTTCAGAAAGGTTTAGAGGGATCAGTGCCTATCATTCAATCAAGGTCAGGAATATGGCTGGATACTTCAAACCAGACTAGAAAACTTCAAGATTCACATGGCATTGGGTAGAGTTCTCAGAAAAGTATTGTCTCAGTATGGGGAAAAATTTGCCCTAGACTAAATGCTGCACTCTTTATGCCTAACAAATCTTAAAAGTAAGGCTCAAAAAGATCAAACTGTTTTCTAGTAACTTAACTGCATCTAAAATGCAAAGGTCAAGAACATTTATAGTAATACAAAAATATCCAGAACTAAACAAGGTAAAATTAACAGTGTCTGATTTTAAATAAAAGTCCCTGGGTGGTAGAAACAGTCTGCACTTGACTACTCACCTAAAGGTTGGTGGTTCAAACCCATCCATCCACACCATGGATGAAAGCCCTGCTGATCTGCTTCCACAAAGTTCCCAGACAAGAAAACAATATGGAACAATTCTTTGCTGTAACATTCAGGGTCACTATGAGTCAGAACCTACTTGACAGCAACAAGTTTTGTTTTGAATTTTGGTTGGCATACAATAAAAATTTACCAAGAATACA
>NW_006922863.1:126469-146023 GCF_000298275.1 Orycteropus afer afer | reverse complement strand
GGAGAGAGTAGAATTATCCTTGGGTTCCCAAGGCTGTAATCTTTATGGAAGCATACTGTCACTTCTTTTTCCTACCAAGGAGCACATGGTTTTCAAACACCAGCCTTGCAGTTAGGAGCCAATCACTTAACCACCGAGCTACCAGGGCTTCTTTAGATTTCTATACCCAGTGAAAATATATTTCAAAAAAGAAGGCAAAAGTTAGATTCAAGATCACAGACTAGGCAGACACACTATCTAGAGCCTCTATAACAGAGACTCAAGAAACCAAGGGAAACAGTTACAGGTGACAAACCTGGAACCAAGAGCTTCAAAGGAAATAGTAAGGAAGTATATCAAGTACCGATGATAGGAAGAGACTGACGGAAAACAGTGAAAATGAAGCCATGTTGTTGTTAGGTGCAGGTAAGTTATTTCCGACTCATGGCGACCCTATGCACAGCAGAATGAAATACTGCCCAGTTCTGCATCAGTGATCCCTGCTGTACTTGAGTCCATCCCTGCAGCCACTGTGTCAATCCATCTCATTGAGGTTTTTTTTTTTTCATTCATCACCAGCACCACAACTCAAAAGCATCAATTCTTCTTCAGTCCTCGATATTCATTGTCCAGCTCTCACATGCTTATGAGGTGATTGAAAATATCACGGCTTGTGTCAGGCACACCTTAGTCCTCAAGGAGACCTCTTTGCTCCTCAGCACTTGAAAGAGGTCCTTTGCAATCAGTGCTAAAACTCTTCTGATGTCCTGACTGCTGCTTCCATTGACATTAATTGTAGAACCAAGCATTGTGAAGTCTTTGACAATTTCAATCTTTTCTCCATTTATCATGATGCTGCTTATAGGTTCAGTTGTGAGGATTTTTGTCTCCTTTATATTGAGATGTAATCCATTCTGTAGAATGTAGGCTTCAATCTTCATCAGTAAGTGCTTCAAGTCATCCCCACTTTCAGCAAGCAAAGTTGTGTTGTCTGTATATGGCAGGTTGTTATTGAGTCTTCCTCCAGTCCTGATGCCACATTTTTCTTCATATAGCCCAGGCTCTTGGATTATTTTACCAGCATACAGATTGAATAAGTATGGTGAAAGGATGCAACCCTGACACACTTCCTTTTTGATCTTAAACCATGCAGTGTCTCCTTGTTCTGTTCAAACGACAGCCTCCTGGTCTATGCATAGGTTCCACATGAGTACAGTTAAGTGTTCTGGAATTCCCATTCTCATCCACAATTTGTTATGATCCACAAAATCAAATGCCCTTGCATAGTCAATAAAACAGGTAAACACCTTTCTGATATTTTTTGCTTTGAGCCAAAACCCATCTGAAATCAGCAATGATATCTCTTGTTCCAAGTCCACTTCTGAATCCAGCTTGCAACTCAGGAAGTTCTCTATCAATATACTGTTGCAACCGTTTTTGAATTATCTTCAGTAAGATTTTACTTGTGTATGATATTGATGATATTGTTTGATAATTTCCATATTCTTTGGGATCACCTTTCTTTGGAATGGGTATAAATATGGATCTCTTCCAGTCAGTTGGCCAGGTATCTGTCTTCCAAATCTCTTGGCATAACCAAGTGAGTGTCTCCAAGGGAGCATCCATTTGTTGAAACATCTCAATGGATATTCCGTCAATTCCTGGAGCCTTGTTCTTCACCAATTCCTTCAGCGCAGCTTTGGCTTCTACCTTCAATACCACTTGTTCTTGATCATATGCTTCCTCCTGAAATGGATGAACATCAACCAGTTCTTTTTGGTACAGTGACTCTGTGTATTCCTTCCATCTTCTTTTTATATTCCCTGCATCATTCAATATATTGCCCATAAAATCTTTCAGTATTTCAACTCATGGCTTATTTTCTTTCCTCAATTCTCTCAGCTTGAGAAATATTGAGCATGTTCTTCCCTTTTGGTTTTCTAACTCCAAGTCTTTGCACATTTCGTTATAGTAATTGGTTTTGTTTGCTCTACCTTCTCTTTGAAATCTTCTGTTCAGCTCTTTTATCTTGTCATTTCTTCCATTTGCTTTAGCTACTCTCCACTCAATGGTAAGCTTCAGAGTCTCTTCTGACATCCATTGTGGTCTTTTCTTCTTTTCTCATCTTTTTAATGACTTCTTGCTTTCTTCATGGGTGATGTTCTTGATGTCATCCCACATTCTTCTGGTTTTTGGTCATTGTTCAATGCATCAAATCTACTCTTTAAATGGTCTCTAATTCAGGAGAGATATATTCATGGTCATATTTTGGTTCTCAAGGACTTGTTTTAATTCTCTTCCACTTCAAGTTGAACTTACATATGAGCAGTTGATAGTGTGTTTTACAATCAGCTGCTGGCCTTGTTTCGGCTGAAGGGATTGAGCTGTCCAACATCTCTTGCCACAGATGTAGTCAATCTGATTCCTGTGTACTCCATCTGGTGAAGCCCACATGTATAGCCACCATTTGTGTTGTTGAAAAAAGTATTTGCAATGAGGAAGTCTTGCAAAATTCTATCATGCAATCTCCAGCATTATGTCTGTCAACAAGACCAAATTATCCATCTGGTGATGATTCTTCTTTGCTTCCAACTTTTGTATTCCAGTCACCAGTGATAACTAACACATCTTGATTGCACATTTGGTCAATTTCAGACTGCAGAAGTTGATAGAAATCTTCAATTACCTCATCTTTGGCTTTGGTGGTTGGTGCATAAATTTGAATAATAGTAGTATTAACGGGCCTTACTTGTAGGCATATAGATATTATTCTATCACTGACAGTATTGTACTTTAGGACAGATACTGAAACATCCTTTGTGATGATGAATTCCATGCCATTCCTCTTCAAATTGTCATTCCTGGCATAGTAGATTATATGGTTATCTGATTCAAAATGGCCAAAACCAGTCCATTTCAGCTCACTAATGCCTAGGCTTGGAACTCTGGTGGCATAGTGCCTAAGGCATTTGACTGCTAACCAGAAGGCTGGTGGTTCAAACCCACCAGCCACTCCTTGGAAGGAAGGTTGGGCAATCAACTTCCATAGTGATACCACCTCATAAACCCAAGGAGGCATCACTATGAGTTGGATCCGACTTGATGGCAGTGACAACCAACTAGACAATGCCTAGGATATCTCTTTATGCATTCTATTTCATTTTTGACAACTTCCAATTTTCTTAGATTCATACTTTGTACATTCCATGTTCCATTTATTAATCAATGTTTGCAGCTGTTTCTCCTCAATTTGAGTCATGCCACATTGGCAAATTGAGGTCACAAAAGCTTTACCTTATCCATATCAGTAAGGTTGATTCTACTCTGATGATGCACCTCTTTCCCAGTTGTATTTTGAGAGCCTTCTGACCTAAGTGGCTTGTCCTCCTGCACTTTATTTAACAATGTTTCTGGGGGTATTTATACAGTTGCATAGTAATGTATCAGACAGTGTTTCTCTGTTATTCATAAGGTTTTCCTTGGCCAGTTTTTTGAGAAGTGGATGGCCTCTTCCTTCTTCCTAGTCTGTCTTAGTCTGTAACCTGCGTTGAAACCTGTGTACCATGTGCAATACTGCTGGAGTTTGAAACACCAATGGCACAGCCTCAAGCCTCACAGCAACATGCAAGCCACCACAGTATGACAAACTGACAGACAAGTTATCTCCCTTAGTTGTTTGAAACCTCTCCACATACAGAGTGGTAAACAGCCAGACAGCACAGTATAGTCACTTTGAATTAATGCAAGCAGCATTCTGATCAGAACAGAAACTAGATAATCAGCTCTGCTTATCCAGGACTGCATCAGCACCCACATCAGTGGTAGACAATTATAGAGGTGTTATGTTCCCTTTTACCTTGTACAACCTCCTGGTGACCAGAAGTGTGGCATCCACACACCCACTCACCTAGTGGCCAGTCAATTCCCCACACTCCTGTGGTTGTTAAATTTGTATGTCAACTTGGCTGGGCCTGGTTGAGAGCCTGGGCAGCTGGTGGTAGTTATTCCCCATAATGTGACTGGCAATCAACTCCATGGTGGGATGTACCTCAAGCAGCTCTGTAGCTGCCTTTGGGATGCGGTCTGTTTCCTGTATATAAGGAGACACCTTGGGGATAGTCTCTAGCTATGGCACACTTGGACCCTGCACATAGCCGTGTGGGTGTTCAGCAGTGTGCCACACTCTGCTGACCTTGGGACTTACAATGGACTTGAATTAACAGCCTGCTGTGTCATTTGGTAACACTGGGACTGTGCCATTTTATTTGGCAAACTCAGGTTAAAAAAAAAAAGGGTTTTATTTTAACCTTTTTAAAAATAAAAAGCCATTTTATTTGGCTTTTCTGAGTGAAGAAAAGCCTCTAGTGTCAGTGGGCTGGGAGCAAGAGGCAGACCTGAAGCCCAACGTTGAGGGGCTTTCACACAGCCCCTAGAGCCTGGCACTTTGAACTCGGACTTTTAGCCTCCAAACTGTAAGAGGATAAACTCCTGTTTATTAAAGCCATCCCATTTTGTTATATATTCCTGTTAGAGTGTCACTAGGTAACCACAGCACTTCTGGTGGGTTTTTTTTTTTTTTAAATTTTTCTTCTTTGTTTTTCCCTCTTTTTCTTCCTTTCACTTCCCTTGACTTCTTTTAAAATTATTTTGTTAAAAAGGGTTTTTTTTTTTTTTTTCACATACACAATGCTACATTATCATTAATACCAAACATTAATCTATGGATGAATTCATAGCTTGACAGGTTGGATGGCAAAATGTATGTCTAGGCAAAATGAAATATACCCATGACCATATATAAGTTTGGCAGATGTTATTTCTATGTAGTTATTTGTATGTGCTATAAGAGCTATTAGGAGCTCTGGTAGAGTAGTGCCTAAGGCACTTGACTGCTAACCAGAAGCCTGGTGGTTTAAACCTACCAGCCACTCCTCAGAAAGAAGGTTGGGCAATCTACTTCCACAGTGATACCACCTCAGAAACCCAAGGAGGGCTCATGATGAGTCAGGTCTGACTTGATGGCACATAACAACAACATAAGAGCTATGGGGTAAAATTATGATAACTCCTGAGCCACAGCAAAACACCCTGAGGGGGTGAGTCACTAGGCTCACAGGCTTGGGACCATGGTCATGGGGTCCATGAAGCTCAATTGGCATAGCATACTTCACAAAATATTGTTCTACATCCAATTTTGTTGAATAGCATCTGGCCATCTAAGATGCAACAATTTTTCTCTCCTTGTGTGGAATGAAGAAGAATGAAGAAAACCAAAAGTGCATGGAAAAAATTAGTCCAAGGGGCTAGTGGACCATGAAAACCTCAGTCTACATGAACCTGAGACCAGAAGAACTAGATGGTGCATGGCTACCAATGTCAAACACACTGAAAGAGATCAAAATAGGAGCTCCTTGGTTAAGTAGGAGAAAAATATGAAACACTAAAAATTATATTAAAAAAAAAAAACAGGCTTATAGGTCTGGCAGAGACTGGTGAACACCTGAGATTATGGACCCTAGTGACTCTTCAGGCTTGGAATTGAACTCACTCTCATGGCTTCCAGCCAAACAATAGACAAGTGTATAAGGTGAATATTTACCCTAGGTAAATACACTCCTTAGAACAATCAACTATGGGAGATCAGAAGGGCAGTATTTATACAGGGAGATAGCTCAGAGGGGAGGAATACACAGGAAAGGAAGACACAGGAAATGGGTAACCACAAAGAGCATGTGGGAAAAGAGCTCTTACCTTACAGGCATTGTAATCAATGTCATGAAACAAAATGTGTATGAACTATGGTATGGAAAATGCTCTGTAAAATTTCACCCAAATCACAATTAGAAAACAAAAATTGTTTGATCATGTGTAGTGGATGCCCTACTCCTTGTGGCTTGTACAGTTAGCAGTACCCACCTATGACCCTCTCTGATCAGTGGTGTGTGCTCCTGCAAACTAAGCACTGTTTATCTCCTTTTTCTTTTCTATTTTTCTTTTACTCCCCCTCACCCTTTTTTTGTTCATGCAGAGTGAGTGCTGTTACCCTTGTCTTTGTGGACAGCAGCTCCCAACCTCATTCTTCCATGGACAGCGATGTGTCCTCATGTGGAATGAGCACCATGTTTCTGCTGCAGACATGTTTGGTGTCTGATGCACCAGTACTTTGCCACTTTTTTCCCCTCTACTTTCTTTTCTTTTCCTTTCTCCTTAGCTGTTCCCTATTGTCCCCTTGTTTTATTTTTTTATTTTCAAACTTTCTCTTCCTCTTCTTTTCTCCTGTTTTTTTTAGATACTATGGAGCAGGTACCGCTCCCCCACCTACTCTGTGTTCAGAAGGTTCCACCCTGACTCCTCCACATTTGGTGGTGCACAGTCCCCTGGAGTGAGTGCCTTATTTCCATGTTAGCCATGCTCCCCAGCTAGTACTTGCACCAAGGCTGTGCCACTTTTTTTTCTTTCTTCCTTCTTAGATCTTCCACTTCCCTCCTTTTGTCATTTCTTCGTCTTTTCCCCTTTTTTTTCTATTTTTTTCCCTAGTTGTCAAGAGCTGGTCATTCTGCCCAGTCATAGCACCACACCTATGTCCCCACCTATTGGACAAATGCCACTCCAGCATGCCACTCTTTGCCTATGACAAGGACGTAAAGCAGATAACACTCATTCAGCCTGATCTCAGATGCTCTGCATGACCAGCAATCAGAGAATCACACCCATACTCCCACTTGCAACTTAATCAACCTGGAGAAAGTTAGTGAGTGCCACAATGCTACCAAATTAGCAATCAGAGTAGCACACCTGCCCTATTGACCAGACACATTAAAATAAAACAAAACAAAAATCAAGGTGAAAAAACTCAACATCAATCAACAAATTAATAGAATAACACCAGAGTATCTCAGAGACAACTTCAAATCATAGCCTCCCGCCCCCCAAAGAAATGAAAATGATGGCTTGAACAAGTGACCAAAATACAGAGCCAAAAAATCTTCCAGAGGAAGAAATACTATTGGAATTACCTGATAAGAAATTCAGATTTATTCTTACATCCTTTCAGTAGTTTAAGAAAGAAATTAAGGAAACTATGGGCAAAATCAAAGAAATCTCGGACAGAACTCTAGAAGAATTTAGGAAAAAAAATGACCAAATTGACAAAATAAATAGGAAATTAGAGACCATGCAAAAACTGTAAATATAAATTCAGAAGTTTAATTCTAAAATTTCACAAATAGATTACACATTTGAAGAGCAAAGTATTAGAATTGAATCAATGGAAGACAGAATTAGCAAAATTGAAGACAAATATCTTAATAATAATCAGTTAGAGGAACAATAAGAAAAAAAAAGAATGAAAACAAATTATAAAAGCCTAAGTATTATGTGAGACTGTATGAAGAGGAATAACATGTGTGATAAGAATTTCAGAACAAGAAAAAGCACTGAGAAAATTGTAGACTTGTTGGAAGAAAACATCCTTAATATCATGAAATATGACAAGGTATACATTCAAGAAGCCCACTGAAACCCATATAAGATAGACCCAAAAAGAAAATCACCAAAACATATCATTATCAAAGTTTCCAAAACCAAAGACAAAGAAACAATTCTGAGAGCAACTCAGGAAAAATGAAAAATTACCTACAAAGGAGAACCAATAAGACTTAACTGATTTCTTAGCAGGAACAATGCAAGAAAGAAGGCAATGGGATGGCATATATAAAACCCTGAGTGAGAAAACAAAATGTCAATCGAGAATTATATATCCAGCAAAATTGTCCCTCAAATACAATGGGAAAATTAGAGCATGATCAGATAAAGAGAAATTAAGGGAATTTATAAAAATTCTACCAAATTTATAAGAAATGCTAAAATGAATCCTTCAAACAGAAACAACAACAGACAACAACTGCAGATTCAGACACACAAAACATCACCTGAAAATCAATCCAGATATGTTGTTGTTATTTGCCGTCGAGTCAGCCCCGACTCATAGCGACCCCTCCTTGGGCTTCCCAGGCAGTATCACTACGGATGTAGGATTGCCCAACCTTCCTTCCGAGGAGTGGCTGGTGGGTTTGAACTGCCAGCCTTCTGGTTAGCAGTCAAGTGTCTTAGGCACTAGGTACCAGAGCTCCTCAATCCAGATATAGATGTATAAAAAATAAAATAAACCTATAATCCTGAAAAACAGAATCAGAAATGTCAATTTCTAAACAATAAAAATTATAAAGGAAAAAGAGGATAAATGAGGCAGTTACAGATCTTCCAATGGTGATTAATTCAGGATGGTATCAAGATAGAATGGACTGTTTTAAACTTAGGAATATAATAATAAATTTTAGGGTAAGCTCAAATAACATAAAATAAAAAAGAACAAAATCATAAAGTCTCACTAAAACAACAGCAACAAAAGAAATGATAGGAAAATCTGTGAACAAAGTGAACTCAGAACAGAAAAATGTGTAAAAAACAAATCATCAAGATCATACACACAAAAAAAACGCCCAGTGAACTGAAAGTAGTAAATTCATACCTATCAATAATTACACTGAATGTAAATGGTTTAAATGCATCAGTGAAGAGACAGAGAGTAGCAGAATGGATAAGAAAACTTGATCCATCAATACGCTGTTTACAAGAGACACATCTTTGACATTAAGGCAAATATATGCTAAAAATCAAAGGATGAAACATACATAAAGAAAATAGCAATATTAGGAGTGCTAATATTAATTTTTGATAAAACAGACTTTAAGGGAAAAACCAGCTAGAGATATAAAGAAGGACTTTTTACAAGGATTAAAGCATGAGTACAATAAGGGGTCATAGCCATAGTAAACACCCACACACTCAATTAAATAACCCCAAATTACATAAATCAAACTTCAACAGAATTAAAAAAAAGAAAGACATCTCTCCCCTAACAGTAGTAGACATTAATACACCACTTTTATTGAAGGATAGAACAACTACAAAGAAAGACAACAAATATACAGAAGATCAAAATAACACAATCAACAATTAGACCTCTTACACATATATACAACACTACAACCAACAATAGCACAATATACATCCTTTTCCAGCACACATGAAATGGTTGCAATGGTAGAACATAAACTAGGCCACAAAACAAGCCTCAATAAATTTAAAAACATCAAAATACTACAAAGCATCTTCTCAGATCACAATCCTGTAATATTAGAAATCAACAATAAGGAGATCAAGAATAACAAAATCAAATACATGGAAAATGAATAATATCCTGCTTAAAAACTACTGGGTCACAGAAGAAATGAATGAATGAATGAATGAATGAATGAATGAATGAATAAAATCCTTGATTCAAATGTGAATGAAAATACAACATACTCAAATCTTTGTGACACAGCCAAAACATTGCTCAGAGGACAGTTTATACAAATAAATGCACCCATCAAAAAAGAAGGTAGAACTGAAATAAACATTCTAACCCAACCTTCCAACAATTAGAAAAAGAACAGCAATAAAATACTACAGAAACCATAAAAAGGAAATAATAAAGACTTGAGCAGAAATAAAGGAAACAGAAAAACAATAGAAAGAATCAATGAGACTAGAAGTTGTTTCTTCAAAAGGATTAATAAAATTGATAATCCACTGGCAAATTTAACAAAGGAAAAAAGAAGATTCAAATAACATAGGTAGGAAATGATATATTCAGTGTGACTACAGAATCAATTGAAATAAAATGAATAACAGAATACTATGAAGAACTGTACTCCAACAAATTTGAAAAACTGGAATAAATGGACAAATGTTTAGAAACATACTATCTACCTAAACTGATACATTCTGAGATAGGAAATTCGAACAAACTAATCACAAAGAAGAAATTTAACAGGACATTAAAAAAAAACAAAACAAAACAACAAAAAAACCTCTCAACAACAACAAAAAAGTACCGGGCCAGATGTCTTCAATGGCTAATTATACCAAACATTCAGAGAAGAGCTAATACCAAATGGAAGTCCAAATGGAAGAAATGGAAGTATACTTTTGTAAGGTTCTTATACTGTAAGTGAAGTGATACAATGTCACTCAAAGAAAACTGATAGGTTAAAGATCCAAATCTTAAAGCAACCACTAAAGTAACAGAACAAAAAGTTATAGCTATTAAATAAATAGAGGAGATAAAATAGAATTCTATAAAATAATTATTCGAAAAGAAGACAGAAAAGCAGGGAAAAAGGACAAATAGACAAATGGAAGAAATAAAAAACTACCAACAAGATATTCTCAAGTAGAATTATATCAATAATTATAGTCTAAGCACCCCCAAGTAAAATGTTGCTTGTTGTTGTTCGGTGCCATTGAGTCATGTCCGACTTACAACGACCCTATGTACAGTAGAATGAAACACTGCCTGTTCTGTGCCAGCTCCACAATCCTTGCTATACCTGAGCCCATCATTGTAGCCACTGTGTCAATCCATCTTGTTGAGGGCCTTCCCCTTTTTCATTGACCCTCCACCTTACCAAGCATGATATCCTTTTCCAGGGAATGGTCTCTTCTTAAAACATGACCAAAAGTCTGGCCTTCCAGTTGTAGTTCTTCCAGTACATACTTGCCAGTTCTTTTAGCAGTCCATGGTACTTTCAGCATTCTTTAACAACACCACAACTCAAAAGCATCGATTCTCCTTCAGTCTGTCTTATTCATTGTCCTAAATGTTAAAGTTCATTAAAAAAAAAAAAAAAAAAGGCTATTACTATACGCTTCCTATGAAAACCAACTTTGAATATAAACAATTTTAAAATAAAGGAATGGAAAAACATATACAATATTTAACATTAATCAAAAGAATGAAAGAGTGACAATCTTAATATCATACTAAGGAGATTTTAGAGCAAAAGTATTTCAAGTGTTAAAGAAGTTAATTTCATAATGATAAAGGAATCAGTTCATTAGAAGACATAATAATCTTAAACATTTATGTACCCACCAACCACTCCTCGTAAGGAAGATGGGGCAATCTACTTCCGTAGTGATACCACCTTGGAAACCCAAGAAGGGGTCACTATGAGTCAAGTCTGATTCGACGGCACATAACAACAACAACAACAAAGTTTCATCACATGTGAAGCAAAAAGTGACAGAAATTCAAAACAAAAGAGAGAAGTTCACCATTATAATAAAAATTTCAAACTCTGTCTCTCAATAATTGATAGAAGTAGATAGAAAATTAGTAATTTTTAGGAGTCTTAAGGAGCTCAGATGGTGTAGTGCCTAAGGCATTTGAGTGGTAACCAGAAGGTTGGTGGTTCAAACTCACCAGTCGCTCAATGGAAGGAAGACTGGGAGATCTGCTTCCGTAAAGATTTGCTACCTCAGAAACCCAACGGGGTCAATATGAGTTGAATATTTTTTTCATATAAATGTTAATAATCCAAAACCATAGAAAGACATTACAAAAAAAGAAAACAACAGACCAATCTCACTCACTAATTTAGATTAAAAATTGTAAACAAAGTGTTACAAATTAAATCCATTGTCAGATATATAGAAATGATACTTTTTGACCAAATGGTGTTTATTTCAGGAATGTATGGTTAGTCTTTTGGTGCCAGTAGTTTCAAAATCAACTTAATCTACCATATTAGAAAACTAAAAACAAAAACCTCATATGATCTTAACCAAATGCAAAACAAACCCACTGCTATCAAGTTGATTCTGACTCATAATAACCATATAGGACAGAGTAGATTTGCCCCATAGGGTTTCCAAGGAGGTAAATCTTTATGGAAACAGAGTCCCTCATCTTTCTCCTGCAGACCACTAGTAGGTTTGAACGGCTGACTTTTTGGATAGCAGCTGAATGCCTTGCCATTGTGCCAGCAGAGCTCCTTTATACTCTTGAGAGGTGTAGAAAAAGAATTTGACAAAATACCTAGTCCATTCCTAATAAAACTTTCAACAAACTAGGGAGAGAATGTCCTTAAACTGGTAAATGGCACCTACAAGAAACAAACAAAGAAACAAACAAAAATAGCCTCATCATACTTAGTGGAGAAAGACTGGACACTTTATCTTTAAGATCAGCAACAAGACAAAGATGTTCTCTCTCACCACTTCCTCTTAGCATTCTACTAGAGGTTCTAACTAGGGGAATTATGAAAATAAATGAAAAAAGGCATCCAGATTGGAAAGGAAGATGTAAATTTGTCTTTCTTCCCTGATGACATGATACACTATACAGGGGGAAAAAAAAAGCATACAAGAAGTAATAAGTGAGTTTAGCAAGTTTGCCGGATATCAGAAAAATATACAAAAATTAAATTGCCTCATATGCATGTGAGAGCTGGACAATGAATAAGGAAGACCGAAGAAGAGTTGATGCTTTTGAGTTGTGGTGCTGGTGAAGAATGCTGAAAGTACAACAACAACAACAACATACTAGCAACAAATATGTAGAAATATACCATTTACTAGCATAATATATGAAGTAATTATGGAGTAAATCTGACAAAAGATGTGAATTATTTGTATACTATAACTACAAAGCATTGCTAATAGGAAATAAATACCAAAATGAATGGAAAAAATGCACCATGTTTATAGACCCAAAGAATCCATATTGTTAAGATTTCAATTCTCCCCAAATTGATATAGAGTCAATGCAATCACAGTCAAAATTCTATCAATAATTTTGTTTTTCTCTGAGAAGTTGTTAAGCTGACACTAAAATTCATATGGAAATATGAAGGACTTAGAATATCCAAAGCAACCTAGAAAAAGAAGCACAAAGTTGGAGTGCTAACAATACTTTACTTCAAGACTTATAAAACTATAGCAATCAAGACAGTGTAGTACTGAAGTAGATTATACCCAAATGATGGTGAAAATAAAAATGGATATTATTCTAAGATTTTATCCTTTTTACCTTCCATTCCTTTCTGAGGTTGGGGGAGAAAGACTCTAAAGAGTGAATTTTTTAAATCAAGGAAACTTAACCTAGTATTCAATTGTTTCCATGCACCATGATTTATATTATAAATCAAACCTTGGTCTGTGTTATTGTAGCAATGTTTCATTGCACATCCTAATTTGCAACTTTGCCACATGTGGAAGTAAATCTGTAGAATAAATTATTGGAAAAGAAATGGCTAAATCAAAGTATATGAACACTTTAAGATATGACAGACATTGTTAATTTACCTTATGAAGTAATGCATTAATTCACACTCCAAAACATTTTATGAGTGCCTGTTTACTCACACACTTTCCCATGTTGTGCTTGATCACACTTTTTGATATTGCTATTTTGATATGGAAAAATGGTAATTGGTCTATTACTTTGCAGTTGTTTAATCAGGAATGATTAAGCAGGACATGGTTAGGTGCAAAATATGTACAGAAAATAAAGGTAAATACTATTTCATATACAATACTGCATTATTAGTAACAGCAAACATTAATCTATTGGTGGATACATAAGTAGACAGGCAAGAAAATCAGGTATGGATAGGCGAGAAGGTATATACCCACAATGATACACAGATTGGGCAGATGATATTCCTACATGCCTATTTGTATGTGTTATATAAATGTCCAAATGTAGTATACAGCTAACAGGAGACAAAGTGAGGATAGCATCTTAGCCAAATCTAAGAACCTTCAAAGAGTGATTCGCTGGGCCTGCAGGCTTAGGATAATGGTCTCAGGGGACAGCAAGCTCAATCAGGAAAATATAGTTCAGAATAACATTGTTCTACATTCTACTTTGGTGAGTAGCTACTGGGGTCTTAAAAACTTGTGGGAGGTCATCTAAGATGCAACTATTGGTCTCTCCTCGTTCAAAGCAAAGAAGAGTGAAGAAAATTAAACATGCAAGAAAACAATTAGAAAACAATTAGTCCAAAGGACTAATGGACCATAAGAACCTCAGCCTATATTACCCTTAGACCAGAAGAACTAGATATGTCCAGCTATCACTGCCAACCACTCAGAAAGGGATCAAAATTGGAGACCCTGTATAGAGTAGGAGAAAAATGTGGAACAAAATTTCAAACAAAACAAAACAAAAAAAGAAGAAAATAAAAAAGACTAGAATCAGTGGTTGGATAGAGACCAGTAAAACCCCTGAGACCATGACCCCTAGTTATCCTTCCAGTCTGAAACTGGACTCACTTCTGTGGCTAAGTTTTACCCCAAAATAAAAAGGTTTATGAGCTGAAGAAATACACCAGGGAGATAAACTTAGAAATGTCAACCATGGGAGATCAGAAGGGCAGCATTTCCATAGGGAGAAAGCTAGGGAAGAAATACATAGGCAGGAAGGACACGGGAAAAGGGTGATCACAGGGAGAAAGTGGGAGGAGAGCTGTTACATTGTGGATATTGTAACCAGTGTCACAAATCACAATGTGTATCTGTTAGATAGGGAGAGATAAGTATTGATTTTGGTGAAGAGAAGGGCAATGTACCAAATGTGAGTGATTAACATGGTGGCATTGAGGAAGAGGAAAACATAGAGAGGTACGTGGGAGGTACAGACAACAAAGATGAACCCTTTTGCACATACAGTACTGTGTTGTCAGTGAAGACAAGCATGGGTATACGGGTGGATAGATGGGTGGACAGGCTGAACTAGTAGGTATGTCTGTGAAATGGGGAGTGAAGCCAAGACCATGTATAGGGTTGGGAGACAATGGTTCTATAAGTGTATTTTTGTTACCTGAAATCTCAAGTGTATAGTGGAGATGACAAGGGACAAGGTTGTAGTCACTTCTTGGTCACAGCCAGCTACCCAGAGGGACTGAGTAGTTGAACCTGTGGACTTGGGACCATAGTCACAGGGGACATCAAGTTCCATTGGCATAACATACTCCACACAGCATTGTTCCATCTCCTAGTTTGGCGGGTAGCGACTGGGATCTTAAAAACTTGCTAGCTGCCATCTAGATTCAATGATGGGTCTCTTCTCATCCAGAGCAAAGATAAATGAAGAAAACCAAAGATTCATGGAAAGAATTAGTCCTAGCAACTGGTACACCATGTGATCCACAGCCTATATGACTATGAGACCAGAAGAACTAGATGATGCCCAGTTACCAATGTCAACCACTTGGAAGAGGATCTATGTAGGAGATCCTGGATAGACAGGGAGAACAATGTGGAACAAAACTTAAAATCAATTGGAAAAAAAATGGGAAGGGGGCAGGTTTTCTGGTCTGAAAGAGCCTGGTGGAACCACCGAGACTATGGCCCCTAGCTGCACTTCAGGTATGGAATTGAACCCACACCTGTGGCTTCCAGACAAACAAAAGATAAGCATAGGAGTTGAACATTTACCTGAGGTAAATACTCTCTTTGGAGAGAACAATCATGGGAGAAAGAAGGGCTGTTTACGTACAGGGAGATAGCTCATGGGGCAGGGGTGCATGAAGGAATGGACACAGGAAAGAGGTGACTGTCAAGTGGAAGTGGGAGGCAGCTGTTGCATTGTGGTAAATTGTGGTCAATGTCATGAGACAAAGTGTATGTGAACTGCTTCATGGAAAATGAATTTGCTCTGTAAATTTTCACCCAAATCACAATAAAATATAAATAAATAAAAGATTAAACAGCCTTGGAAACCACCCTCCACCAAAAAAATGTGTATGAATTGTTGAATGTAAAACAAATCTGCTATGTAAAAATTCATGCAAAACACAATAAAAAATTTTTAAAAAAAAGAAATATGAGAACTTCTTCCACTGCAAGTCCAGCTCTTCACATGTGAGAAAAGCCTTTGAAAATTTACCATTTCTATTTCAGATTCCATGAGTGTGGCAGTTCTCTCAAGTTAAAAAGTTTGAAGACAGAAGCTAGGATAAGTGAGGAATACTTGGGTCTTTCCAAATCCACATGGCTTTGGAGTTGCTGGAACAGGATCATGAAGTCTTTGAAAGGAACATAACTTATTCTCCAGTCAAAGTATCATGCAGCTGTGCAGAGACCCCTAAAAAGAAATAAACTTCCTCCAGGAATGTGGCTGTTTTCTGCCCAAGCATTGCAGAAAGACTGTTGGGTTAAAACAGCCCAGCTTCTGGGTCATGAATCAAAGAGTGGAGAATTCTAGATCAGTTGTTCTTCAAGTGTCTCATTAACATTGCCTAGGAACTCATTTGAAATTAGAAATGCAAATTCCTGGGCCTCAGCAAAGACCACCAAAATGAGAAGTTCTGGGTTCAACAACCTGTGCTTTAACCAGACCTCCAGGTAATTTCTGATGGAAGCTCAAATTTGGGAGCTGCTGCTCTAAGAATAGGAGACTTAGTTGTCCTGTAAGGAGCTCTTGTGGTATAGTGGTTAAGACATTTGACTGCTAACCAAAAAGTCATTGGTTCAAACTCACCAGCTGCTCTGCAGAAGAAAGACAGTCTGCTTCTGTAAAGATTTATAGACTTGGAAACTTAATGGGGGTTGATATAAATCTAAATGGATTTCATGGCAGTGGTTTGATTTTGAGTTTAGCTGTCCTGTATTCTAATTAGTTTGATCTCTAGCATTTCTTCTGTAGCCTGAGGAATGGAACTAGATGAAAAGATCTCTGGAATAAGTTCCCTTTCTGCTTTAATGTCTATGACTCTATGGCTAAAGCACTCTACTGCTTTTCAGGGTAAAGCTAGCAGGAGTTCATTTGTTATTCAACCAGGTAGTGATGAGGCAGCCCCAGGGATTTGAGTTCTGCCATGGTAGTTGAGGTAGAGAGAAGAGGAGATACAAATGCTAGGCCATCATGTGTCCTGCAGAGATAGATGGGTCCATTAGAGCCTTCACAGGTACTTAATACTTGGTGCATGCTGAAGCATAAATATGAGAAATAGTAGGAGGAGGAAGATGATGTTATACCTGTAGCCCACACGTTTGTTCCCTCTAGCATCTTAATTACTGAAAAACAAGGTGTATCATTTAGAAGCAGGGATTCTGGAGCTGTGAACAGCTGAGTAAGTAAGAGGGTGCCAGATTTAGTGGAGTCAGAGGAATAGAAGAGATTAAACTCCCAGAAAAAATAAATGAATTTGCCTGGTCAGGAGGGAGATGGTGAGGTGTAGAAGCAGAAAACTCATTAGTGATACAGGGGAGAGCCGTGAAGAAAAGGCAAACAAAAAGAGATTCAAGGATTTGGAATACCCACACTGGGGGATTCTGATAGTAACCTTGGGAGCCGAGCTGAGTAAGTTGATAACCCTGCTGAGAAACAGAGCAGAAACTCCCTTGGCTTGGGCCATTGCTGAGTTCAGAGTGGAAAAGGGGAACAAAAACAGTGAGTACAGAGATGGTTGGAGCTGCAGACTGTCAGCTACTCTGATGGGACCAACAGTCTGAATATTTCCAAGTGGTGTTGGGACATGAGAGTTGACCTAAAGATTAGGCATGGTCACCAAGGGCTGCAGGGACAACTGTGCTGGTGGCCTATGACTAGGAAGGGAAACAGCAAGAGGGAGACAACCTGAGCTGTTGACTTTACGCTGCCCAAAGGGTGCATCCATTTTGATTGTTTACATGCGACAGCTATTGTGGATATTTAAAGTGATCAGGGGCACAGCCATTTTGAATGTTTACAAGCAGTGACCATTTTGCATATTTAAAGTGACCAAGGGCTCAGCCATTTTGAATGTTTACAAGTAGTGGCCATTTTGAGTATTTAAAGTGACTGAGGGAGCAGCCATTTTGAATCTCTACAAGTGGCAACCATTTTGTATTTTAAAGTGATAGCATTCTCATTCATATTCCAGGGACCTAAGAATAGGCTCTGTTTGCCAAAGTCAGCAGGGACATACAAGAGGCTGACAACAGGAAAGGAGACAGGTGGTGAGTGTATAAGGGCTGTCAACTAGTGAATAGAGGAGCACAGCACAGTACCCTGCTTGTGTAGATAACATACAAACAAAACAAAGAAAATGAAGATGGTGGGCAAGTCACTCCAACATAAATATAAACAGAAAAATGTCACAATGCCTCAGAGACAACAGAGTATCACAGTCCACAGAAAGAAGCAAGATAAAGCAGAGAAAAAAGGGACCAGGATACAGACCCAAAACACATCCCTGAGGAGGATGCAGCATTGGAACTCCCTGATAAGGAATTCAAAAGAAATATTTAGGTATCTTCAAAGGATTAGAGACAGATCAAGGAAAACACAGACAAATCCCTAGAAGAATTTCAGAAGAAAACACAAGAACAAAATGACAAAATAAATGAGAAATTAGAAATGACTCAAAATCGACAAATAGAAATCCAGAAGATTAATACTAAATTGTCAGAAATAGATAACACATTGAAAGGGCAAAGGAGTAGAATTGAATCAACGGAAGACAGAGTTAATGAGATTGAAGACAAATACCTCAATACTTCTTTGGAAAGGGATCCATCAGAAAGAAATAACAAAACAAAATGAAGAAAGCCTAAGGTTCATGTGGGATACCATCAAAAGGAATGACCTATGTGTTATTGGAATTCCAGAACAGGAAGAGAAAAAGAAAACCACTGAGAAAATTGTCCAAGATTTGTTGGAAGAGAACTTCCATGATATTATGAAAGATGTGAACATATCCATTCAGGAAGTCCAACGAACCCCAAACAGGAGAGATCCCAAAAGAAAATCACCAAGACATATCATCATCAAACTCACCAAAATCAAAGACAAAGAAAGAATCATGAGAGCAGCAGGGCAAAAATGAAAAGTTACCTACAAGGGGCAACCAATAAGACTAAGCTCGGATTTCTCAGCAGAAACCATGCAGGTGGAAAAGACAATGGAATGGTATATATAAAACCCTGAAAGAGAAAAATTTCCAACCAAGATTTATGTACCCAGCAAAACTGTCCCTCAAATATGATGGTGAAATTAGGAGATTTCCAGATAAGCAGAAATTAAGGGAATTTGTTAACACCAGACCAACCTTACAAGAGACGCTAAAGAGGGTCCTTTGGATATAGAAGCAACAACAGCCAACAACACATGAAGATATAACCCAGAAACCAACCCAGCTATGGAATTATCCAAATTAAATAAGCCTACAAGATTGTAAACAGGGACCCAGAAACATCAGTTGACAAAGGAGGACAACTACAAACCAAAAAGAGAGAAAAAACTGTGTTGTTACAGAACTTCTAGATGGTAAGGATGTCAAGACAACTACAAGATAGAAGGTACTGTTCTAAACTTGGGAAGAAAACTATAAATCATAGGGTAACATCAAAGAAAAATGATAAACCTTCACATCAAACTAAAAAAGAGGAACAGAACAAATATTTAGCAGACTAAAACAATAGCAACAAAGGAAGTGATAAAGTGATTCATAAACAAAAGAAGCTCAGCCCAGAAAATTATATGGAACAAAGAAATCGACACCATGAGAAAACACATAACACAAATTACAGCAACAAATTCATATTTGCTGATAATTACATATCTGGCAAGGGACTTATCTCTAAGATTTATAGAAAACTCCAATGCCGCAACACCAAAGGAATTAACTATCCAATTGAAAAATGGGCAGAAGACATGAATAGACACTTCACCAAAGAGGATATTCAGGTGGCCAAAAA
>NW_006922863.1:121167-125607 GCF_000298275.1 Orycteropus afer afer | reverse complement strand
ATTTTCCAACTAGAAATAAATCCCTTGATACCAGCCTATAGGAAGAAAAATCAGAACAAAGATTTAAGAGAAATGAAGAGAACCTAAGAGTTATATGGGATGATATGAAAATAAACAACATTCGCCTCATTGGAATACTAGAACAAGAGGAGGCAAAAAAAGAAAAAGAAAAAAAAAAACAAACACTGAGAAAATGTGCAAGACTTGCTAACAGAAAATATCCCACATATCATGAAGGAAGAAAGATTTCTGTCCAAGAAGGTCAACGAAACCCATACAGGCTAGATCCTAAGAAAAGTCAACAAAACATACCATAATCAAATGCTCCAAAACCAAAGACAAAGAAAGCATCTTGTGAGCCTCCCAGGAACAAAGAAATGTCACCTACAACGGGCAAGCAATGAGGCTAAGTTCTAATTACTCAGCAGAAACCACAAAGACAGGAAGGAAATGGGATGGCATATATAAAACATGGAAGGAAAAGAACTTTCAACCAAGAATTCTATATCCAGCCAAATTGTCCATCAAGTATGAGGGTGAAATCAAAATATTTTCAGACAAAAAATATTAAGAGATATTGTGAAAATCAGACCAACCCTTACAAGAAATGATTATGGAAGTCTTTCTAATGCAGAACCCAAACAGAGAACAACAAATTTAAATCAGGACACTTGACTTCAACACTTAAAAACAAAATCAGAAATAAATGCTCAAAATAAGCTCATAAAGCATTGTACACAGGAACTTCCAGTAAGATGGCATAATAAGCAGACATGCTATTCAGTCTCTCTTCAACAAAGTAAAAATAAACCAATTGACAGAGGTACAGAAGATATTCCTGGAGCCCTGAGTTTTTAAAAGAAGTATAGAAAAGTGGATTGGACACCAACTAGTGTTAAAACTGAATAAAAACAATGAGTAGAGATGGATGGAGCTTCGGATTGTCAGTTACTCTGATGGAAGCAACAGCCTGAATATTTCTGAGTGGTGTTGGGACCTGAGAATTGACCTGAAGATCAACCCTGGTCTCCTACAGCTGCAGCGATGACTGTGCTGGTGGTCTATGACTAGGAAGAGAAACAGCAAGGAGGGAGACAACCTGAGTTGTGAAGTTTCAGCAGTCCAGAGGGTGCAGCCATTTTGAATGTTTACAAGTGGTGGGCATTTTGGATATATAGAATTCTCATTTGGATTCCAAGGGCCTAAGAATAAGATGCATTTGCCAAGGATGTCAGGGACATATGGGAGGCCAACAAAGGTAAAGGAGACAGGTGGTGAGTATATAAGTGCCAACTATTGAATAAAAGAACACAGTACCCTGCTTACATAGCTAACATCCAAAGGAAAAAAAAAAATCATGGGCAAGTCACTCCAACATACAATCACCAATTAAATATAAACACAAAAATGTCACAATGTCTTGGAGACAACAGGACATTGCAGTCCACACAAAGAAACAAGATAAAGCAAGAGAAACAAGGAACCAGGATACAAACCCATAAGACATGACTGAGGAAGAAGCAGCATTGAAACTCTGATAAGGAATCCAAAAGAATTATATTTAGGTACTTTCAATGGATTGAGAGACAGATCAAGGAAAACACTGACAAAATTGAGGAAAACACAGACAAAACCCTAGAAAAATTTGAAAGACAATACAAGAACAAAATAAAAAAATAAAAGAAAAATTAGAAATGATACAAAATCTACAGATAGAAATCCATAAGTTTAATACTAAATTATCAAAGATAGATAACACATTAAACAGGCAAAGGAGTAGAATTGAATCAATGGAACAAAGAAATAGTGAGATTGAAAACATACACCTCAATACTTATTTGGAAAAGGATTGATCTGAAGAAAAGATGACAACAAAATGAAGAAGCCCCAAGGATCATATGGGATGCTATCAAAAGAAATAGCCTATATGTAATTGGAATTCCAGAACAAGAAGAAACAAATAAAACCACAGAAAAAATTGTCAAAGATTTGTTGGAAGAGAATTTATGATGAAAGATGAAAATATATCCATTCAAGTAGTCCAACAAACCCCAAACAGGATAGACCTGAAAAGAAAATCACCAATACATATCATCATCAAACTCACAAATATCAAAGAAAAAGAAAGAATCCTGAAAGCAGCATGGGAAAAATGAAAAGTTACCTACAAGGGGTAACCAATAAGACTAAGCTTGGATTTCTTGGCAGAAACCATGCAGGTGGAAAAGACAATGCAATGGTAATGGTATATATGAAACTCAGAAAGAAAAAAAACATCCCAACCAAGATTTATAAACACAGCAAAATTGTCCCTCAAATATGATGGTGAAATTAGGACATTTCCAGATAAGCAAAAATTAAGGAAATTTGTTAACACCAGACCACACTTACAAGAGATGCTAAAAGTAGTCCACTGGACAGAGAACCAACAACAGCAAACAACAACTGATCATTAACACACATGATGATATAACCCAGAAACCAACTGAGTTATGGAAGTATCCAAAGTAAATAAGCCTACAAGATCGTAAATAGAGAACCAGAGACATCAATTGACAAATGAGGACAACTACAAACCAAAAAGAGGGGAAAATTGTGTAGTTACAGAACTTCAAAATTATAGGGAATTTAAGACAATTGCAAGATAGGACAGACTTTCTAAACTTGGGAAAAAAGTTTTAAATCAAAGGGTAAACTCAAAGATAAATGATTAAACCCTCACATGAAAATAAGAAAGAGGACCAGTACAAATATTTAACAAATACTAAAACAATAACAACAAAGGAAGTGATAATATAATTCATAATAAAAAGAAAAAACTAGCTCAGAACAGATAGTTATATGGAACTAAGAAATCAGTAGGAGCACTGCTGGAGTAGTACATAAGGAATTTGACTGCTAACCAGAAGGCTGGTGTTTCCAAACCAACAACCATTCCTTGGAAGGAAGATTGGGCAATCTACTTCTGTAGAAATAACACCTCAGAAACCCTAGGACAGGTCACTATGAATTGAATTGACTAGATGACAGTGAGTTTGGTTTAAGAAATCAGCAACACCATGACAAACACACAAAAAAATTTCAGCAACAAATTTGTACTTGTCAATAATTACGCTGTCAAAAGAATGAAAGGAGAACCTACAAATTGGGAAGAAATATTTGGTAATAACATATCTGACAAGGGACTTATCTCTAAAATTTACAGAAAACCCCAACACCTCAAAAACAAAAAGATTAACAAACCAATTAAAAAATGGGCAGAACAAACATCTGAAGAAATGCTCACAACATTAGCCATTAGAGAGATACAAATCAAAACAACAATGAGATACCATCTCACCCCAGCACTAATGGCAAAGTTCAACAAGACAGAAAATAACAAATGCTGGTGAGGATGTGGAGAGATTGGGACTCTCATACTCTGCTGGTGGGACTTTAAAATGGCACAATCATTGTGGAAAGCAGTATGGCAATTCCTTCAAAAGTTGGAATTAGAAATACCATTTGACCCAGCCATTCCATTACTAGGTATATACCCTAAAGAAGTGAGAGCCATGACAAGAACAGATATATGCACACCCATGTTCATCGCAGCACTATTTACAATAGCAAAAAGATGGAAACAACCTAGGTGTCCATCAACAGAGGAATGGGTAACCAATCTATGGTACATACTCAAAATGGAATACTATTCAACACTAAAGAATAATGTTGAATCTGCAAAACAGCATAACATGGATGAATTTGGAGGACATTATGCTGAGTGAAATAAGTCAATCACAGAAGGACAAACATAGTATTAGTTCATTATTGTAAAAAGTCAAAGAAAAGTTTACATATGGAGGGAAACTTCTTTTATTGTTTACCCAGGGTGGGAAGTGAGGGGAGGGAACACGGAAAAAAAAAAAATTGCACCATGCAACTTTAGTTTTGTGCATTTCACTGTACATGAATTATATTTCCATAAAATGCATTAAAATAAAATAAAAATAATGTACACAAAGAAAGAAGGGAGTCAATCTGCAGATGACACTAGCAAGAAAGCAAACAGAGGGAATAAAATTTCCAATTACACAACTTCCAACTGCATAGGAAGACAGGATAATGTCTTTACAGAACAGACTGTTATGAAATTAAAGAGCCAGGAATTCACTCCAGGGTAACAGAGAAAATTAACAATCCTCCTAAGCAAACCCAGAAATAATGATAACATAAGGCCTTAGTAAGCACAAAATCAACAATAAAGAAGAAAGGAGAAGCAACACTTGATAATGAAATGAACTCAGCACAAAAAAGTATTTGGATAAAGGAAATCACCAACAACACAACAAAAAACACAATAGAATGACAGAAATAAATTCATACCTACCACTAATTATGGAGCTCTGGTAGCATAGTGGCTAAGACACTTGTCTGCTAACCAGACGGCTGGCAGTTCAA
>NW_006922863.1:116267-119687 GCF_000298275.1 Orycteropus afer afer | reverse complement strand
CCCACAAGAAAAAGTCCAGTCCCTGATGGCTTCACTGGAGATTTTTACCAAACATTCAGGGAAGAGTTGACACCTATACTACTCAAACTATTCCAGAATATAGGATAAGATGGAATATTTCCAAATTCATTTTATGAAACAAGCATTAAACTGATACCAAAAACCAGGTAAAGACACCACTAAAAAGCAAACTACAGACCAATATCCCTCATGAACATAGATGCAAAAATCTTCAATAAAATCCTAGCCAACAGAATCCAATAACTTATCAGAAAACAATACATCCTGACCAAGTGGGATTCATACCCGTTATGAAAGAATGGTTCAACATCAGAAAAACAATCAATGTAATCCACCACATAAACAAAACAAAAGAACCATATGATCATATAAATTGATGCAAAAAGGACATTTGATAAAATGCAACACCTGCTCCTGTTCAGAACTCTCAGCGAAATAAAGATAGAAGGGAAATTCCTCAACATAATAAAGGGCATATATGCAAAGCCAACAACGGCCAACATTATTGTTAATGGAAAAAGACTCAAAAGCATTCCCTTTACAATTGGGAACCAGATAAGGATGCCCTCTAGCGCCACTCCTATTTAACATTGTAGTGGAAGTCCTAGTCAGGGCAAGAAGATAAGAAAGAGAAATAAAAGGCATCCAAATTGTCAAAGAGGAAATAAAGTTATCTCTATTTGCTGATGACATGATCCTATAGATAGAAAACCCAAGAGACTCAGCAAAAAAACAAAACAAAACAAAACAAAAAAACTAGTGGTCAACATAGAAAAAATGAGTTGGATTCCTTTACATCAAAAAAGAGGCCTCTGAAAAGGAAATAATGAAAACAGTATCATTTACAATGGCTACCTACAAGATAGGAGCTCTGACAGCGTAGTGCTTAAGGCACTTAACTGCTAACCAGAAAGCTAGTGGTTCAAACCCACCAGACACTCCTCAGAAGGAAGGTTGGGCAATCTACTTCATAGTGATATCACCTCAGAAATCCAAGGAGGGGTCACTATGAGTTGGGTCTGACTTGACAGCACATAACAACAACAACAACTATCAAAAAGATAAAATATCTAGGAATAAATCTTACCAAAGACACAAAAGACCAATACAAAGAAAACTATAAAATACTGCTACAAGGCATTACAAAGGATCTACCTAAATGGAAGTACCTGCCTTATTCACGGAGAGGTAGACTGAATATTGTGAAAATGGTAACACTACCCAAAACAATCTACACATTTAATGCAATCTCGATCCAGATATCACCAATATTTTTTTAAGGATATGGAAAAAGCAATTATTAACTTCATATGGAAAAGAAAGAGACCCTAGATAAGCAAAGCACCACTGAAGAAGAAAAACAAAGTGGGAGGTCTCACACTCCCTGATCTCAAAATCTACTATACAGCCCCAGTAGTTAAAATATTGTGGTATTGGTACAATGATAGACAGATAAATCAATGGAACAGAATTGAAAACTCAGAAATAGACCCATCCATCTATGGACAGCTGATCTTTGGCAAAGGACCAAAACTCATTAAATGGGGAAGAGATAGCCTCTTTAATAAATGGTGCTGGCTAAATTGGATATCACCAGCAGAAAAATGAAACAAGACTCGTAGCTCACCCCATACAAAACAAAACAAAACAAACTCAAGTTGGATCAAGAACTTAAACGTAAAACCCAAAACAATAAAGCTCATTAAAGATAAAAATAGGGGCAAATCTAGGGGCCCTAATTTACAGCATAGATTTTCAAGCATCACCCAGAATACATAGGAGTTGTAAGAGAAGCTAGATGACTGGGACTTTTAAAAATTATATTCTTATCTACATTGAAAGAATTCTCCAAAAGGGTAAAAAAAAGAACTTACAGATTGGGAGAAAATATTTGCCTATGGCATATCTGAGAAAGGATTTATCTCCAAAATTCATAGAAAACTTCAGCACTGCACCACCAAAAAGACAAACTAATTAAAAAATAGGCAATGACATGAACAGACACTTCACTAAAGATGATATGATGGTTGTCTACAAACACCTGAGGAAATGCTCATTTTCGTTAGCTATTAGACAGATGCAAATCAAAACAACAATGAGATATCATCTCACCTTAGCCATAATAGCAAAGTTCAACAAGACAGAAAATAAAAATGCTGGCGAGGTTGTGGACAGGTTGGAACTCTCATACACTGCTGGTGGGTCTTTAAAATGGCACAATCATTGTGGCAAATGGTATGGCATTTCCTTAAAAAACGGAAAATAAAATACCATTTGATCCAATTCCATTAGTAGGAATATATCCTAAATATGTGAGAGACAGTACACAGACATATGCACACCCATGTTCATCGCAGCACAATTCACTATAGCAAAGAGATGGAAACAACCTAAATATCCATCAACAGATTAATGGATAACCAAATTATGGTACATTCACACAATGGAATACTATGCTACATTAAAGAATAATAAAGAATAAGCAAATCATCTCACAATGTGGATGACTCTGGAGAACATTATGCTGAGTGAAATAAGTCAATTGCAGAAGGACAGATATTTTATGAGCCCATAATGGTAAAAAGTCAAGGAAGGTTTTTCTTAGGAAAGGGAACTCACTTTGTAGGATGCCAGGGATGGAAGGGAAGGGGAGGGAATTTTTCAGACTAGTTTGGGGACACATGTTGATTTGGGTAAGGGGAAGGATGGTATGGAAATAATCTGTGACCAGCATGATAATATTGGGGAAAGGGAGGACACCAAAACATGCACATTAAGATATAGACAACAGAGGCTAATACCAGTGTTACCACTAACACCAAACACCAGGCTACAGATAAATACATAGACCACTGAGAAGATCAGATGCAGATCAGTGAACAGGAATGTACCCTAGACCAATGATAGATTTAGCTGGAGATAATCTCGCATAGATATTAGTGATAAAAAATAAATAAACACGTCATTACAGAAGCAACAGAAGACAGAGTTGGAGCAATCCATCAGGGACAGCCAAACACATTGGGAGAGAGAACCACTGGGCCTACCAACTCAGACAATAGTATTGGGGGACACCAGGCATAATTGGCACAAGATAACACATAAAAATCTTGTTCCACAACCTACTTTCTTGAATAGAAACTGGGATCTTAAAAGCTTTAAAGCGACCATCTAAGATGCAGCTAAGGGTCTCCTCTCTTTGACGTGAAGAAGAATGAAGAAAATCAAGGGCATTTGGAGACACTTAGTCCAAGGTTATGATGGACCTGGTGACCAGAAGAACTAAATGGTGCCTAGATACTTATGCCAACCACTTGGGAAGGGATTGAAACTGGAGATCCTGGATAGAGTGGGAGGAAATATGTGGAAAAAAATTCAAAAACAGAATAATGACCAGAA
>NW_006922863.1:113836-115264 GCF_000298275.1 Orycteropus afer afer | reverse complement strand
TATATATATATATACATATATACGTATACTACGTATACACACACACACACACACACGTATATAATGATTTTCTTGCTCATGTCCAAGCCAATTTTTCTGTCAGGTTTTGGTGTTCTTCTTACATATTTATGAGAATTCTTTATATGTTTAGTATATATATGCCCGTTGTCAATGTGCTGCACCTTATTTCTAAGTAAATTTTCATTGGCCTTTAAATTTGGTATGATTTTCCTCATGTAAAATTATAATTTGTAAAGAAATAAAATCATATTGTGCATATCATTTTATTATGTAATTTAGCCACTTACTATTATTTTTGTCATGGCATGTAGATCTACCTCACTCTTAATAGCTTCTGCTTATTTATCCAGTATCTGAACAAGAAGTATGTACTTTGTTGTTGAATATTTAGGTTGCTTCCAGTTTTTTAGCATTATACTCATTGTGGCAATTAACTTTCTTGTACATTTATCATCCTGTAATTTGGTAAGTATAGGATAAATTTCTAGCGGTGGAATTTCTGGATCTTAAGGGTTGTTGTTGCTGTTATATGCCGTCAAGTTGGACCCGACTCATAGTGACCCCTCCGTGGGTTTCCAAGTATCATTACGGAAGTAGATTGCCCAATCTAGCAAATTAAATATTTTGGTAGATGTTGCCGAGTTGTAGGACTATATATTCACTCCAAAATTGGAGAATGATTGAGAATTGAGGAGTACTAGGAATTAGGACATTCCAGGGAAGATGAGCCAGGGGATATTGGGACACAGCATCCTCCTCCCAAACCTCCCTCAGAAAAATGGATGTTGAGGAATTGAATTGTAACCAGAGGGAATTAGTCAATGGGGATGAAGTTAGCAAGCTTAAATAATGCTTTTATTTTCTGAATAAAAATAATAATAATGGTTTTATTTGGGTACTCCAAAAATCTAGGGGAAAGGCAATCCCTAACTCTGCCTTCAATCCAAATAGTGCATCTTGAATGTGTTTTACACGTTGCTGTTCCACTTGATATTTTATTTGTCAGAAGGCTCTATTTCTGATGTTGGTGCTGCTGATAGGTGCCGTTGAGTTGTCACTGACTCATAGAGACCTGATGTACAACAGAATGAAACACTGCCCAGTCCTGTGCCAGCTTCATGATCTTTGTTTTACCTAAGCCCATTGTTGCAGTCACTGTGTCAATCCATCTTGTTGAGGGCCTTCCCCTTTGTCGTTGACCCTCCACTTTATCAAGTATGATATCCTTCTCTAGAGAATGGTCGCTTCTGATATCACCAAAGTAGGTGAGATGAAGTCTGGCCATTCTCACTTCCAAGGAGCATTCCGGTTGCACTTCCTCCAGGGCAGATTTGTTCCTTCTTCTGGCAGTCCATGGTACTTTCAGAACTCTTCACCAACACCACAGTTCAAAAGCATCAACTCTTC
>NW_006922863.1:112366-113733 GCF_000298275.1 Orycteropus afer afer | reverse complement strand
CCAGCTCTCATATGCATACGAGGCGACTGAAAATACCATGGCTTGGGTTAGGTGCACCTTAGTCTCAAGGATATATCTTTGCTCTTCAGCACTTGAAAGAAGTCTTCTGCAGCATATTTGCCCAATGAAATATATCATCTGATGTGTTGACTGCTGCTTCTATTGGTGTTGATTGCAGAACCAAGTATCATGAAGTCTTTGACAACTTCAATTTTTTTCCATATATGGTGATGCTGCTTATTGGTCCTATTGTGAGGATTTTTGTCTTATTTTTATTGAAGTGTAATCAATACTGCAGACTGTAGTCTTCAGTCTTCATCAGTATGTGCTTCAAATCATTCCCACTTTCAGCAAGCAAAGTTGTGTTGTCTGTGTATGGCAGGTTGTTATTGAGTCTTTCTTCACTCCTGATGTCACATTCTTCTTCATATAGTCCAGCCTCTCAGATTATTTGACCAACATAGAGATTGAATAAGTATGGTGAAAGGGTACAACCCTGACACAGTCCCTTCTTGATTTTAAATGATGCAGTATTCCCTTGTTCTGTTTTAATGACAGCCTCCTGTTCTACATACAGGTTCTTCATAAGTATAATTATGTGTTCTGGAATTCACATTCTTCTCAATGTTATCAATTATTTGTTATGATCCACATGATCAAATGCTTTTGCATAGTCAATAAAACACAAGTAAACATCTTTCTGGTATTCTTTACTTTGAGCCAAGATCTATCTGACACCAACAATGATATTCCTCATTCCACATCCTTTTCTGAATCCAGCTTGCATTTCTGGAAGTTTTCTGTCAATATACTGCTGCAACCGTTTTGGAATTATCTTCAGTAAGATCTTACTTGCATGTGGTATCAGTGATATTGTTCAATAATTTCCACATTTTGTGAGATCATCTTGCTTTGCAATGGGTAAAAATATGGATCATTTCCAGTCAATTCACTAGGTAGCTGTCTTCCAAATATCTTGGCATAACTGAATGAGTACCTCCAGTGCAGCATCCATTTGTTGAAATATCTCATTGGATATTCTGTCAATTTCTGGAGCTTTGTTTGTGGCCATTTCCTTCAAGGCAGCTTCAACTTGTTCCTTCAATACCATTGGTTCTTGATTATATGCCACATCATGAAATGGATGAATATCGACCAATTACTTTTGGCGCAGTGACTCTGTGTATTATTTCTGTCTTCTTTTTATGTTTCCTGCATCATTCAATATATTGTCCATAGAATCTTTTAATACAGCAACTCAAGGCTTAATTTTTTTCTTCAGTTCTTTTAGTGTGTTCTTCCCTTTTGTTTTTCTAAATCCAGGTGTTTCCACATATCCTTATAATAATTGGCTTTGTCTTCTTGAG
>NW_006922863.1:110136-111905 GCF_000298275.1 Orycteropus afer afer | reverse complement strand
TGCATAAATTTGAATAATATTAGTTTTAACTGGTCTTCCTTGTAAGTTTATGGATATTATCCTATCACTGACAGCATTGTACTTCAGGACAGATCTTGATGCATTCTTTGTAATGATGAATGCCACACCATTCCTCTTCAATTTCTCATTCTTGGCATAGTAGATTTTCTGATTCAAAATGGCCAAAACCTGTCCATTTCAGCTCACTAATGCCTAGGATATCAATCTTTTTGAGTTCCATTTCATTTTTTACTTCTAATTTTCCTAGCTTCATACTTTGTACTTTCCATGTTCTGATTATTAATGGATGTTTGCAGCTGTTTCTTCTCATCTTGAGTCATGCCACATTAGCAAATTGAGGTCCCAAAATATTTATTCTATCCACATCATCAAGGTTGGCTCTATTCTGAGGAGCCAGCTCTTACCCAGTCATATTTTGAGTGCCTTCTGACCTGACAGGCTCATCTTCTAGCACTATACTAGACAATGTTTCAGGGCTATTCATAAATTTTTCCAGTAATATATCAGACAGTGTTTCACTGCTGTTCATAAGGTTTTCATTGGTCAATTCTTTGAGAAGTGGATGCTTCTTCCTTCTTATGAGTCTTTCTTAGTCTAGAAGCTCCACTGAAACCTGTCCACCATTGGTAAACCTGCTGGCATTTGAAATACCGGTGGCCTAGCCTCCAGCCTCAGAGTGACAGGCAAGCCACCACAGTACGACAAACTCACAGAAAAGTTCAACTTCCTTAGTTGTTCCAAACTGCTCATCTCACTACCTGGTCTTCCTCAGGTGCTCCAAATCTGCCGCCCTGGCTCGCTTCCTTCCTGTTCTCCTTCAGCCACTCCAATACCACCTCCCTGGTTAATGTCTTTCCTGGTCTAATTACTTTCTGATGAGCAATGGGGTGGTAGGGGGGGGACACCAAAAAATTCTGTAGGAACTATAGCACACTTCAAAGGCCTAGGACTGTAGTTTTCAAATGTCTTGGTCTTACAACCTATTTATACTCTTAAAAATATTAAGTACTCCAATGAACCTTTGTTTATGAGTCCTGTTGTTGTTGTTGTTATGTGCCGTCGAGTCAGACCCAACTCATAGTGACCCCTCCTTGGGTTTCTGAGGCAGTATCACTATGGAAGTAGATTGATATTTACCATATAGAAATTAAAATTCAGAAAAGTTAAAAACATCTATTACCAATAGCAATAATGAACCCATTATATTTTAACATAAATAGTTAAATATTCAAAGGAGATAATTACACTTCAGCATTATAACTATATTCCAAACAAAACATATTAGTGAGAAGAGAGGCATTATTTTTACTTTTGCAAGTCTTTTAAATATCTGGTATAATAGAAAATAGCTTTCAAAAAAGAGTCATTACTTTTGACATCTGACCATTTGACAGCCTTTGTCTTCTCCACTTGCCCCATATCTACACAAGCTGATAAGAAAGCATGTACACTCATTTCCTTGGCATGGGTGAAAAATCCAAATGCCATCACAGCCCACCTCCTAACCAAAATAAAATAAAATCCAGAACAATTTGCTCTTTGCTCTCTCAAGACATTTTCAAAACTCCTTGGGATCCTGTCCTGCTGTCCCAAGAAAGCCTCATTATGTAAGTGAATCTTTATATACCATCTTGGTGAATTAATGCCATCAATCTCAACATTCCAATCAAATTACAGGGCGTGACCAAAACATGGATTCTCATATCTGCTTCTACAGTCAACATTTTGCAATGTGTTATTTTGGTTGA
>NW_006922863.1:107536-109744 GCF_000298275.1 Orycteropus afer afer | reverse complement strand
ATGCCTTAGAAACTAAACCACCAGAGCTCCCTCTCTGAGATATACATATCTTTAAATATTAATATATTTCATTATATAATATCTAAATAATCACAATCCTTAATATCACCACTGATATCTTAGGAAAAGTTATAAATATTGGGAAGTTGCCAAGCTCAAGGAGAATTATAGTTTTCCAAAATTCTAATTTTAGCTTTGAATACTAAATTTTATCTTTTGTAGCAAACATTTGTTTTTCCATGTAAGTAACCATCTTACTTCATTTTTGAGAAAATAGCTGCCAAATACCTACGTTTGAATAACTATAGTGTATCTGTCCATCATTCATTCAACTGTAAAAACATGTTTATGAAAAAAAAATGGCTAGGTCAGTTTATGCCTCAAACAATCTCACAAGTGCTCTTTCTGGAGACAACCATACTTTGGTATATAGCAAAAGTACTTTATGCATAATTTCCTCTGTCACAAAAATTAGTAAACTGTTGCATACTCAAGGGTTAGATTTAATAAAATCAATAGACTTTGCTTCTATATAAAAAATACTTCTTAATGAAAATTTTGTTTTTGTTTTTACCTGCAAGCATATGGTAGTAAATAATATAGTGACTACTACACATTTGGTGCCACTGCCTTGATTACTTCTAAGTTGTCAGAACTTTTACTACTCTTGCTTTTGCACCATCAGTGCAAACACAGCAAAATTAAAAATGCAGATTATACCTTAGCATTTTTATGAAAATTATTTTGATGTAACAGACTTTATGAAAATTTCTTGGAAATTGCAGGGGTGCTTAGAACTCTTTGAGAACCAAATTTGGGACATAGAAAAGGGACAATTTGTGTAATTCCTCCATCATTCATAGAGGAATTCGTAGAGGAAATGTGAGTTGAGCTGGAGCTAAAAAGATTTAGAAGAATTGGACTGGAAGCTCTGAGGAAAGAATACATTCTAAGTGGTGTTATCTGCATGAACCAAGATGTTGTGGCATATAAGAGAAATAACAAGGGGTTTTATTTAAGACTGCAGATTGAAGACCACAGATAGGGTGGGGTATGAGTATGAAACCAAGCTCTGTGGTAATGACTGATATGAAGATAAACAGGTGATAGCTTTTGAAAGTGAAGTGAAAAAGTTTCAATCAGAGGAAATAAAAATCCCAGCAAAAAGTAGGCCCTCCTATTGTTTATCAAAACTCTTAACTCTTTTCAAGATGTTATTATAAATTAAGTGGAAACACAAACAATATGTGGTAAAATGGGAAGCATATTTACAAATAGGCACAAACCATCCATTCATCTTCACAAACATAACTTAGGTAGTTTTAATTGCTGTGTGTGCTCTTATTTAATTTAAACAAATGATTCCCTGAAGTTGAGAGTCAAGTTTGTGAATAATATTTTCTGAGCCAATTGCTGACTTTTTTTTCCTTCACTAGGGAGAGGTTGTTCATGTTGATGTCTTTCACACTCTCTATAGGGAGCTCTTGTGGCGTAGTGCCTAAGGCATTTGACTGCTAACCAGAAGAGTAGCAGTTCAAACCCACCAGCTACTCCTCAGAAGGAAGACTGGGCAATCTACTTCTGTAGAGATACCATCTGAAAAACACAAGGAGGGGTCACTATGAGTTAGAATCAACTCCATGGTAGTGAATTTGGTTTTGGTAAAGTCCATTGAAAGGATCTGTGCTCTCTCAGCATAACTAACAGATGGAGTGTTTTGAGGGCAACTATATGTGTCAGCTTTGCCCAGATTGACTTTTTATTTGGAACAAAACAAAATGTCTGAAGCACTAACCTTCTGCCATGAAGTCTATTCCAACCCATAGTGACTCTGCAGGACAAAGTAGAATTGGCCTATAGGGTGTAGGGTGTCCAAGGCTGTAAATCTTTATAGAAGCAGACTGCTTCATCTTTTTCCCACAGAATGGCTGGTGCATTCGAACCACTAACGTTTTAGTTAGCAGCCTATTACTTTAAGTACTGTGCCACCAGAGCTCCTTCAGAAGGAACTTGAAGGCACTAATCATGTTTGCATGGAAACTGGAGACTGGGAATTTTTTTCTGACTCAAGCAGAGAAATATTCATGCATTCTCCTTAATTGACTCTGGTTTTTCCATGAAGTTTGGAAACAAAGCAACATGTTCAAGCAAATATATAGAAAATACAGTTGCTTTATCTTACAATGGCTGTGTCAGTCAAATAACAAA
>NW_006922863.1:106321-107177 GCF_000298275.1 Orycteropus afer afer | reverse complement strand
CCTATGAAAAATTACTAAACTGCAAAACTGCATAGTTGAGGTCTGTCTTCAGGGGATTGAGTTGCCCTAAATTTGAATAATTGTAAATGGTTATTATATTTAATGGGAAATAATTTCATTTTTATAACAAACGTCTGTGAAAAGTCACAAAAAAATTGCTTCTAAGGAATTTGTTTTAATTATAAATTTTAAATAAACTTACCTGCCTGATTGAAGAATTTAATGTAGAAACAAAAGAATCTGAAATTGCCTTAGGGAGTGAGGTCAAGTGAAGGTTAATCAAAGTAAGTGACAGTGAAATGGAAATCATGGCTTTTGTTAAATTTTTAATCATTACACACATACATACACACACACCCCATTGAAACTTAGGATTCATAGATATAATTTTATGAATTTAGATGAGGGTTCCATTTTATTCCTGTAATTCAATTTTGCTTCAAACTACAATTTCGAAATTTGAAAAATAAGGAAGACTAAAATAACAATGGAGTGTAGAGGATTTCAAATTAATATTTTTGCTAGAAACACGTAAATTTTAGTAGAATATTTAAAGGCGTTTTTATATATTTAGAATTTATAGGTTACATTACTAAAGAAACTATGCAAAATTCTAGAAGCAAATATTTTAGCTCAGAAAAAGAATTCTGGAAATAATCAGTGACTGTTTTCTATATATATATTTAGCCAGACATTGAGGATGTGAGCAGAAATGCACTTTATTATGAAGTAATTTATTTTAAATATGAATGTTTTATTCCCAAGAAAGGATAATGTATGAAGAATATCTTCAAGTAGGTTGTCATGTATGCTATCAGAAAATAATTGAATGGGTAAAAATGCCTTACTAAATATT
>NW_006922863.1:100792-106221 GCF_000298275.1 Orycteropus afer afer | reverse complement strand
ATTTCAGTTGTACAATATTTAATAACCATCATTGAATGGGTTTCAGAAACAAATGTAAATAGATATAGTTTAATTTTTATTTGAATCGGGATAATATAATTAATTTAGATTTGGATCTGAAAATGTCCCTTCCATGTTAAGGCAAATAAACATCCCTCCCAAAACAAATAATACAATGAAACCCTTTTATTTATCTGGAAGCATTATGTTAACTATTTTAAAGTGGATATCCATTTATTTTAAAATTAAAAATAACTTTTTTTTCCTATTAAAAACTGTACTTATTCATTATGGAAATCTTGGGCCTTACTACACTTAGTATTTTGAAATTATTTTTTGGAAGAAGGCATGCTTTTCAGTAATTTTTCAGATTTGAGAGTGCATCTGTATTGTAATATAGACAGTGTTTACTAAAATCTATGCCAGTGTTTACGGAAGCCTCAATTCACTATGACCCAATTAATGAATGTCTTACTAACCTAGCCTTGACAGATTTAGCAAATAACAATACAAAACACTAGTTAAATGTGAATTTCAGATAAACTTTGGGTAATTTTATAGTATAAGTTTGACTCAAGAATTTTAACTGACAATTCTATAACCCCAGCTTTAATGTTATTCTCTGTTTTTCAGGGAATGAAAGGTGAAGATAAAAATAACAACAACAACAACAAAAAGCAAAACAAACACTTATTATGGAATTAACAAATAAAAACAAATGCATACCAGACATTATCACACATCTTGCCTGCTCCCTTCTACTTTCTGTTATCTTTGTTTCCAGTCCTGAGAAGTGAGAGGCAGATCCTTATCAGAGGGATAACATTGAGAACTCAGTGGGTTTTATAGTCAGACCAAAGATTAAATTCTGTCTGCAATAATTCTCAACTTTCATTTTCTTGTTTCCAATTCCTTGTCTGTAAAATTGGGATAATACCTATCTAAAATGATTGTCATGAGAAATAAAATATTATGTATAAAATGTCTTACATTTAGTTACATATGCCTTTCTTCAGTCAAGCAAATTGATTAAATCATATTTACCACACTCCACTGGGGCAAAGTCTTAGAACTAGTGCAGTTTAGACTTTGTTTTTACTTTTGTTATCATGAAAATTGTCAAATATATACAAAGATATAGACAATGTTAACAATAATACTCCACTGAATAATCAAGCTTCAATCTTTATCAACATTTTGCCATTCTAATCCTCCACTTTTTTTGCTGCCGAATTCAAAATCATGCCCCAGACATAATATAATTTAGTATGTATTAAAAATATGTTTAACAATAAGAATCAAACCCCTTTTCTAAAACTTAACCAGAAATTGGAATGTCCTCCCCCATTATTTGAGCCTTCCAGTTAGTTGGTGTACTTTGTAAATTAAATGTCAAAAGGGAAGCACAGTGTTCCAGATTAGAAATGCAAATACCATTACAAGATTATATTTTGCATAATAAAAGTGAAAAGAGACATATTTTGATCACCAAAAATATTAGAAACAGTTTCACAGAAACAGAAGACAAAATTCTCAGGAAATGAGAAATTTTACTTGCCATTTCAATTGTATTTTTTCACTAATAAAGTAAAATTATGTACTCAGACCTGACTAATAAAGTAAAATTATGTAAGGCTGCTACTGGATATGTTAAATTCTTAACTGTTCAGTTTTTAAGGTATTTTGATTTACATAGAAATAAATAAGCTAAACTCCACTGAAAATAATTATGTTGGATCATTCTTCTAACTGCCTCATTTTTTTATCCTAACTGTGTAAAAATTTATGCTAAATATGCTAGTATTGACTGTTACACAACATTTGAAGCAAGCATCTCTATAATGGTGAGGCAAAAATGAAAGCCCACGTGAAGAATAGAATACCTATTCATAATGTTCTCCATTCAAATGTGTTCTGAGAACTGGGAAAATTTTAACTAATTCACTGAAAATCTTATGAACTCCAGGGGGAATTGAGTGGGAAAAGGAATAGGCTTAATTTGGAAGACCTGTAATCCATTCTTAAGTTCTACCACAAACCAGCTGAATGGGATGAATAGGGATGATGTCAAAGATGAATTATCTACAATGTAAAGTCACTATATACAGCACACTGGTTTTATTGTTATATACATCTGTGTGTGTGTGAGTGTGTGAGAGAGAGAATTGCATGACTTTATTGAAATAGCAAAGCTGCCAAGTGATTTGGAGGTTGCTGTTGTAACTGTTTCCCACCTAATAGCATAATACACAGATGTAAATATGCATACAAGTTGAAGGTATCAATGCCTGAGGGCAGCATAAATACCCACCATCTATTTCCCCATCTGTTTTCACTAGTTGGGGAAATAGATGGTGGATATTTATTTATTCAGTACTTACCCAGATAAGCTTGCAGCCTATTGCTTCCTCCTCTTCTCTTTCAATTTCACCTAATCCGGTGTGGGGTTTGCAACTTTCTGACCCCCAGAGGTGAGATAATAATAAGAGAAGGGCAGGAATGGGGCAGAAACATAGATGAATTTTCCAAATAGGCCTAATTGAAAACAATGCTAGCTACATTTTATCCTTTTTTTATAAACATTCATTTACAGGAGATTTATTAGCCTCTAAATTAAATTGTTCTTGTTGTTGTTGATGTTATGTGCCGTCGAGTCGGACCCGACTCATAGCAAGCTGGGTTTCCCAGGTGATATCACTATGGAAGTAGATTGTCCAACCTTCCTTCCGAGGTGTGGCCAGTGAGTTTGAACCACCAGCCTTCTAGTTAACAATCAAGTGCCTTAGGCACTACGCTACCAGAGCGCCTCTAAATTGAATAGGCACTTTTAATTTTGTTGTCCGAACATAATTTCACTTAGACATGGTTTCTGTATGTGCAGGTGTTATTGAACTAGGAAATGGAAAATGGTCCAAATGAGAATGGATGTTTTCTCCCCAACAATTTTTCCAATTTCAAGTTCAATACCTGCACTTACCAATTACAGACTTTTATTTAAATATATTAATTACTTAAATTCACAACTGTGAGTTTTAGGAATGGAGCCATCATGGAATCTCTTTTCCTGTTTGCCTCTCTACACCATTTAAAAATTTGCTTCAGAAGTTTTATTTTTTTTCCTTCCCTTCACCAAAGTGCTTATATTTTGAAAATTCATGAATGCAGCTAAAAAAGAAGCCCTTAACAGCTAATCTGCATTTTTGTTTCAGCACAATATTGATCTGACAGTAAGAGTTTAGATAAGGCTTACTTTTTTCTTGGTGGAACAAAGAGCAATAAATTAAGTTTGAACTTTTGTGATCTTGTATTACAAAGAGTCTACAACAGACACCGTGTTCAAATGAATTGTCAACGTGAAGAAGGCTTAATAATTTTTGTACTATATAACTTTTTATATAATTGCAGCTTGAGGAAGAGTACACTTTATGATCTACTGCCATATTTCATTATTGAAATTATTAATAGAAGATTGTTCTTATTACAGAAAAAAAGAACCAAAAAGAAAAAGCAATAGCTTAGTTTATAGATTTGTTTATACAAATTATTTTGAATGAAGATCTCTAATTTTCCTTGACATCATTGGGAGATGAAACTGAAAGCAGAGCCAGAGAAGAAAACTCCCAAGAGTAATTTTCTATTATGAGGTTAAATGACTAATTAAACAATAGATATGTTGCTTTTCAGAAGGAGATGTCATATTAGATCATATTGCCTTTTTGTTTTTTTAACATTGATAGGGGGACCTTTGTCTGAACATCTTGAAAATTCCTACAATGTGGTCATGGTTATAGAAGTTAGGATCATACATAAGTGACCCTAGAGCCATTCTTGCTATTTTTCAGAGAAAGAAACTGAGTCACAAAGTGGTTAAGTAACTGCCCCAAAATAATTATCTAACCCTGGCGTTCTGTCCTATATTTTAGATGAAATTTAGACCTTCTGACTCTTGTGTTAAACCACCATACTCAGTTTCCTTCCCCTTGATGATTATGGCCCTTTTGTAAGAATTCTAAAATAAAGTGCATCTCAGTGTGGCTAAGAATATTTGCACAATAAAGACGAGAGAAACTTCTTTGATGCCAAAGGCCACTAGTCCATTATCATCAGCACAGCAAAAAGAAAGAGAGCTCTTCAGTTTCAAACTGCAGCTTGACTATAAGACCTTATAAGTATTCTAAACCATGTGGGAGTCAGACAGCTCCCTGAAGATGCCTAGACCAAAGTAATACTTTAAGATGAACTTTGGGACCAACTTCAGGGATAAGGAACTAGGAGTTAGAAGTCTCTAATCAGCTGCAAGGACTTTTTGGCCCTCAGCTTTCCTATCTTTAACAACAGGAGGTTAGAATTGGGGGAGGCAAGTCACAAAAAATTTGAAACTCCCAAGAAAACTCAGGATCTTCTCACCAAAATGACAAATTGTCATATAGGTCACATAGTGATATATCCAACTCCACACATATTCACACATCATTTGAACAAAAATTTGAGGAGATCTGTGATTCTCCAAAAGCTCACACACGGTTTCTGATTTGGGAACCCCTGCAGTAAATAAAATCTTTTAGTACTAACAAAATCTGATTGTATTTTTCAAATCTATTATGTAACATTGGTTTATGCACACTGAATACTAATAAAGATGACTGCCCAGTCAAGTATGTAGGCAGAGCCATTCCCAGGATAACTTATCCTTTTTGTTGGTCTCACATTCTTGCATCCAGGCAAGGGACTTTAAGCTTTCATGAAATTATAACCATGATAAGAACTTGAAAACAGCTTATTGGATGCTTATGCAATGAAAATGGCAATATCAAAATTCACATGTTTAAATTTCTAGGTAAAATAATATATCCATTCATTAACTGGAAATTAACTTTTAAATAATTATGTATAATACAGTTTAAATCACAATTTTTCTTAATACAACTGAAAATTATAATATTAATAAAATTATTCAAGCCTTTTATACCAAAACTGTATTTAATAAGCAATTATATATTTAAATATCTTGATAAGGTGTGAAGAAGGACTTCCAAATCTAAGAGTATCTAAGGCCTAAAAAAGTCTCAAAACATCTCTGGTCCAAGACCTACCCTCCAGCTTTCTAGAAGGAAGCAACTTTTTACATCAGGGCCCTAAGATTCACATATCCCAGGACTGTAGCCTGATAACTTTTTGTTTAAGGAAGTAGAAAGAAGTTGCAGAAGCAAGGAGGCAGGTAGTGAACCTTAAGACTGGATTCCGGAATTGGGAGGAAGCTGTTGAATTTCCTAAGGTGGCAAGTGGGGAAAAGAAAACAGGAAACTAGCGCTGTTTTTAATTTCAGTGTTGACTTCTTGAATGTGTCTGGGAACTTAGATTTTTAAAACCTTTTGTATTATAAGTAATTTCAAACACACAGAAAGGTAGAAAGAATATATAGTAAACAA
>NW_006922863.1:92499-98207 GCF_000298275.1 Orycteropus afer afer | reverse complement strand
AATATGTTTAGTTGTGCAGCAGTCACTATGGTACTTCGATTTAACAGGATTGAATCTCCTTATAGTTACTTTATTTCTGAATGAGATAACTGCCTTAAAGAGAGACAGCATTTTTTTCTGTTCATTGGACCATATATAATCAATGATATTTAGAGATTTTTTGATTAGGCATTTAGGGTTTTCTCTCTTTTCTTATTTCCACCAAAAGAGGAGAAAGAAGAAAATTAAAGTTTCACTTTCTTGATTTCGCCAACAGGCAAATCGAGAAGAATTGATTATTTTCCCACTCTCTGCAAGTGTTAAGTAACTAGCAGTTATCATATTAATTTTCTAATGAAATCTTCAGAAGATTTATTTCTCATATTAACAGGGATAACGCAATGCAGTTTATCTGAGGATACACTGTGGGCCATGTGTAAACTTAATAACAGTGGATAACAAGGAACCGGTACTGAAAAATAGCTTTGCAAGTGAAGCAAAACTGATGAATTTTGCACTTTGTTGTATCTGCAAAATTATGGGAAAAATGTGTGGCTTTTTTTACTATAACTTTGCCGAGTTTGTTCCCCTGAAAACATCTGTTTTGTTTTGCATTTTTACCCCTTGTGGCAGAAAAGTAAAGCTAGTAAAATGTACTGAACAGAGATGACTTGTGTACTATAGCATTTCCAGGATTTGGATTTTCTCCACTTGACAAAATCCTTTGGTGTGTCAACTGGGAGTTGTTGCCAAAATTAGTATTACGAGAGAATGGGATTTTATTTTTATTTTTATTCTTTTTTTTTTTTTTTTATTTTGGGACATCAAAGGAACTGAGCGTTTGTTAAACTCAGTTAAACAGCTATCAGTTTAGTTTAAAACAAGAAATAAAAGAAATCAACAAACAAGGAAAACTATTCAGCTGTTAGTATGGTCCTGCTCCCAAGACAGCCCTATCACTCCTTTTATTTTGACGTGAAAAAGAAAATGCTTTTACTCCTGGATGGAGAGAAAAGATTTATTACTTAGAATATATGGTTAGTTAGAATTATAGTGTTTACACAAAGAAAAGGCTAGGCTAAAAAGGGGTTAAGAAAAAGAATCTGAGTACCTTCTGCTTATTTATGGTACTTACAATTTAAGCTGGCTCTATGGAACTATGGTTGACTCAAAACAGAACTAAAAACCAGACGGGAAGATCTTATTTGATGGTGTATAATTTAATACTGCCTGAGGAACGGTTTCATTATTTATGAATATTTAATTGTATAACTCATAAATGCAGATGTGTCTAAAGAAAATGGACAAGTCACATAATCCAAGTTTGTTTCCTCACTTATAAAAACAGAGCAAATAAGATTTACTTCATAGGATTGGTGTATTGGAATGAGAAGGAAGCCTTTTTATGTGGTAAAGCAGTTGTCCAGAGAATCTGGATAGAAAGCTCGCTTTATTAGTCTTAGTTTTTCATGATTTTAAAGGAATTGTTTTCAGTGTGGCTTTACCTTTTTACCTTTGTTATTTATCAACCAATATAAAAAATAAATTTTTACTCCTATCTAAAAACTTTCAAAAGTTACAAATTGCTTAATTCCTTTTAGCATTTAAAGCTGACATTATTCTTTATTTTTTGTATGATTTAATAGGGCTCATCACAGGCTGGAAAAAGTGTAGCAAATGTTTACGTCTCTCTAAAATGAAGGTAATAACCTCCCCCCCCCCATAAGACTGTTCTGAGGATCAAGTACAACAGCGAATGTGCTTAGCAGACCAAAGGATGTTATAGAAATGTTAATTGTTTTTACTCCTATTTATACTGGTTTGCATATATGAAGAGAAATTATCAGAAGAGTTTGCCCTTTGAAATAAAATTCTGATTGTGGGATTGGGGTTCAATTGAACCAGTCACACTCATTTGATCGGCCTTAGGAAAAAATTAGATTTTTGCCATTTGGTTCACTAGGGTGTTGGCTGCAACTTGGCGTTATTGAAAAAGGTGATGCTAATTGGCTCACATGGAGGTAAGACTTGTTGCCTTGATCTCATTAACTCTGTGATTTAACCAACAGAGCTGTCCAGCCACAGACTAAATTACAGAGCTACTAACTTCCAGTTGTATGATTTTCCCACCCTCTCTGCCACCTCACATTTACATTTTTACTACATTAGTAGATAGGAATGTCTTCATGCCTCTGTAGATTTTACAAATTCTAAGATTAACAGTGAACTTTTTTTTATATAGAAAGAAGTTTGCAAATGTGGTTTAAACTTAACAAAAACGTATAATATGTCTGTGGCAGTATGTTAATATATACACCTCCTCCCCCCCACTGAAATTAGGAAGCCCTGAAGGATTTCCATGCCTCTTGGAGAGCTAAGGATTGTATTTGTCGATGTAGGATTCTTTCAGGGGCTCTCCAAGAAGAAAGTCTTCTGTCTGAGCCAGTGAAATTTGAAGAACAGCTCAAACAGCAACACTTATGTCAAAAGAAACATATGCGACAGTATCTGTGACCATTTCTTACAGTATCTAAAATTAATTTACAGTAAAATAACTACCTAACTAGGGGTTAATTTCTTTTAAGAATTTCTGAACTGGAAAATGAGCTTACCAGCTTCCTGCTTGAAATTTCTCTTTGTAGAACTGATCAAGCGGAAGGATGGGTTTTATCTGAAATGTAGATCTGGAAAAGCAACATTAACAATAATGGCATTTCTTCACGGTGCTCATTTAGAAATATGAGTGTAGCGAGAGTGTGCAAATAGAAGATGCCTTCACATTCAACCCTCTGTCCTCACTGGGGTCATCAGAAGGTCAAATGTTGGACTACCTGGGACCATTAGCAAACTGAGGTTTTATTTCCAACCTCCAGGCCTTTTTTTATTATAGTTGAGATTGGTTTCCTTTTGGCAACAGGCCAACGTGCCAATTTAATGGGTTTAAGGCCTTTAAAATGGAAAATGAAAACACGTCTTGACTTCTAGTGGCTGCTTAATTTGCTACCGGAAGTAGATGAGGGACAAGAAAAACTGCCATTTTTTTTTCTTCCTCCCAGTGAAGAAAGGAACATTGGAGCATCTAGGCTGCAGATTTTATTGCAGTTAAATATGTCTTATGGAACTTTAGTGTGAAAGAGAAGAGATACGTGCAAAATATTCTATGGACTTTGATTTTGAGGTTACAATTTATTTTTCCAATTAAAACAATAGAATTTGTTATCTTTACTATCATGCTCTCCTTTGACTCATATTACAAATACTGGAAGCATGTATGTTTTTCATTTTTGGTTTCTGAAGTCCTGCAGAGATGTTATGAAACAGAAGTTGCTCCTTATATACTAAACTAATAGTGCATGATATCTCATTACTGAAACAAAATTTTTAGTAAATATGTGTGACTAAGAAGCACCATTCTCTGACAAACTCTTCATCAAAATATTGTATTGGTTCAGCACCAGGGATTGTATAGTCAAAATGTTTAATCAGCAGGTAATTTTATATGACTGTTGTTGGTGGTGTTAGAGCAACCAATTTTGATTATTTTAAATAGTTTTTGGTTGGACCTCAGTGATATGACTGTTGTTCCATGATGCAAACTGTAGGATAGTACAAGGCAAACTTTAGGGTGTTTTCAAAGACTTAGCCTGACCCTCTTATTTTATGAATTGAAAACTTAGACATTTCACTAAACATGCAGAGGTAATTAGTGTGTTTTTTTCTCACACTTGCATTCTTCCACTACACCATACAGGTGTGTATATAACTTAACCCTTGCCTTCAATCACCCACCACACTGATTCCTTATTGATCTACCTAGTTGCTTGCTGTGTTGATAAACAATATGAGGGTTAAAATTTTGTAGTTCAAAATAATAGTTTATCTGCCTAATATGACTACAGCCTCTCTTCTATAGAATCAGAGTTGCAAGATTTAGTCATACCTGTGTAAACATCTATTTTTCAGCTTTCCTGCTGAGTTACTTAGCTTCTACTTGACTATCTCCAAAACAGTGAGCTCATTTCTTTATAAGGCAGCCTATTTTATTATCTTATAATTCCGTTAGAAAATATTTAAAAATATTCCACTGATACTTGCCTCTTTGTGATTTGCATTTTTTTGTTGTTGTTGTTTCCTTACATATAGGACCATACAAAACAAACTTAGTTTCTCTTTTATATGACAGAATTTTAATACTTAAAAAAATAAAATAAATCATGTTTTTTCTGCCTTTCTGTCTACTCCAGTTCCACATAAAATCCCATGGGTTCTTGCTGTATGGTTTCTAAAGAATCTATATTTCTCTTAAAAAAGGATCAAAAATGGGAAAAATATTAAAGATTTATTCTGATCAGTGTATAATGCAGAAGGATAACTTTTGTCAGAAATACATTTAACTCCTTCCATGAGTATCATTATTTTGAGTGCTTACTACATGCCAGAAATTGCTATGCATTTTACGTGAAATATCTAATTTAATCTTCTCAATTCTGTGATGTATTTATTTTTAGTGTTTAAACTTCATAGAGGACACCAAGAACCAGAGATGTTAAGTAAACTTGTCATAGCCAGTAAATGTCAGATTCAAACCCAAGCTTGCTCAACTCCAATAATGGAATAAAAACTGCTACCTTTTACTGCATCCTGAATAATTTTTAAGGCTTCTATTTTACACAAATAATAATTAAATTTAATTTGCCTTTGTACTTTTTATTGCTGTGAAATATATATGTCATAAAATATACCATTTTAACTTTTTTGATTGTATACTTACATTCATATTATAATTACAATCCTAATTAAATCATAGACTTAATTTTACATTACATTCACTATGTTGTGCAATCATCACTACTGTCTATTTCTAAAATTTTTCATCACTCCAAACAGAAAATCAGTACCCTTTAAGCAATAGCTCCTCATTTCCCCTTCCTCCTAACCATTGGTAGCCACTAATAAACTTTTGTGTCTTGGAATTTGAGCATTCTAGATATTTCATATAAGTGGGATAATACAATAGTTTCCCTTTTGTGTCTGCTTTAATTCACTTAGTACATAGTTTTCAAGATTCATCCATGGAATAGCATGTATCAGAATTTAATTTCTCTTGATAGCTGAATAATATTCCTTTATATGCATCTACTACATTTTGTTCATTCATTCATCTTTTGATGGACACCTAGGTTGTTTCCACCTTTCGGCTATCGTGAATAATGCTGCAATTAACATTGTTAATAATAGCTCTTGTAGGCCCCCAACTCTTGATGACCTCATGCTCAACAGGATCGGACCTTTGTAATCTATAGGAATTTCATTGGCTGATTGTTTTGGAAGTAGAACACCAGGCCTTTCTTCTTAGTTGTTTTAGTTTAGAAGCTCCACTAAAATCTCTTCAGCATTATAACAATGTGCAAGCCTCCAGTGACAGACAAGTAGTAGCTACATTTGAGTTGTATTGTCTGAGAATTGAACCCAGGTCACCCACATGAAAAGCAAAAATTCTGTCATCTAACCACCCCTAAGCCCTGCAATGACAATTAGTGTAAAAGTATCTGAATCTTTGCTTTCAATTCTTTGGGATATATTCCTAGTAATGGAATTGGTGAATCATGTGGAAATTTAAGTTTAATTTTTCAGGAATAACCAAACTGTTTTCCACAGTGGCTGTACCATTTTACATTCCCATAAGCAATGTACAAGGAGCTCTGGTAGCATAGTGCCTAAGGCACTAG
>NW_006922863.1:91053-92399 GCF_000298275.1 Orycteropus afer afer | reverse complement strand
TGCTAAGGCATTTGACTGCTAACCAGAAGGCTGGAGGTTCAAACCCACCAGACACTCCTCGGAAGGAAGATTGGGAAATCTACTCGAAAACCCAAGGAGGGGTCACTATGAGTTGGATCCACTCAACAGCAGTGAGTTTGATTTTGGTTTGGTTATATCATTCTACTTATTATTATTATTATTTTTTTTTTGCTGAAATGTTTTAAAAGTGAATTTTAGACATTATGACATTTTACCCATGATTGTGCTATTTTTCTACATAACCCCCAAATCATTATCACACTTGGTAATGAACAGTAATTCCTTGATGTAATTTCATTTCTAATCCATATTCAAATTACCCTATTTTCTGCAAAAAGTTGTTTACACCTGGCTTATTCTTATCAAACATCATACTTAATTTCTTCTACTCTAACAGACCTTCAACTTTTTTTTCTTTACAAATTTGAGTTGTTCCAGAGTTGGGGACCCTGATTCTACAGAACTTTCAATCTTCTGGATTTGGCTGCTTCCTTACTTGTGGTATTTAATTCATTCTTCACAGACGTCCCTGTATTTCATGTAACCTGAGAGTTAGGTCTGAAGGCTGTTTTATGCTTCACATTCCTTCTCATCAAGAGGCACATATTGTCTAATTATCCCACAATTTGTCATACTGAGTGGAGTTTGGTCCGAGTGATAACAAGTTGGCCCGAGTGGTAACAAGTTGGCCCCACCATTACAAAGTTTTATTTTCCCCCTTAGGACCAGAAAGTAGAATGATTCCTTTGTGCATGCAATTTTCGAAGGATGAAAGGGTAAAAATAAGAAGTATATTAGAATAACCCCAAAATATGGGGAATTATGAATTATTACATCTTTAGTTATTTTTAAGGAGCTCTGGTAGCATAGTGCCTAAGTCATTTGACTGCTAACCAGAAGGCTGGAGGTTCAAACCCATCAGCCACTCCTCAGAAGGAAGATGGGGCAATCCTACTTCCATAGTGATACTGCCTCGGAAACCCAAGGAGGAGTCGCTATGAGTTGGGTCCGCCTCGAGAGCACATAACAACAACAATAGTTGTTTTTGATGGACTTTTTTTTTTCATTTCTAATATTTCTCCTTTCCATTTCCTGACTTTCTGTAGGAAATACAGGCAAGCTTACAGTGATGTATGATTTTAAGGAATATACTTATTAATAGACTCTATTTTATTTTAATGATGATAATACATGTAAGGAAGTTACCTGAAAATCATTTTTTAGGTTACTGTTTTAATAGAAAACAGTGGATTCTAGATCATGATGTAGTACAGAAATTAAAAAAAAAAATAAAGTTTATTTATTTTAGTGTACTCCTTTTCATT
>NW_006922863.1:77807-82763 GCF_000298275.1 Orycteropus afer afer | reverse complement strand
TACAAGTCTGGTCCGACTCAACGGCATATAACAACAACAACAACAACAAGTAATGTACAAGTGTTCCAATTTATCCACATCCTCATCAACACTGGTTATTTTCCATAATTCTAATAATAGTTATTCCAGTGATGTGAAGGGGAATCTCATTGTGGTTTCGATTTGCATTTCCCTAATGGATAATGAGACTGCATATATTTTCATGTGCCTATTGGCCTCTTCTGTATCTTTTTTTAAGAAATGTCTTTTCATGTTCTTTGCCCACGTTTTGATAGGATTGCTTGTCTTCCTGTTTTTGAGTGTGCAATATACTGTTAATCAATTATTATTAGAAAACTTACATCTTTTCTTGTCTATTTTTTCATCCTTCTTGATTTTTCAATCCTGTTTTATGTCAGCCACTGAGTTGACCAACAAGTCATTAATATCTTTGTCTAAATTATGTATAAAGTTTAACAAAACAAGGAATTCATTCCAGGTGGATATGGGTTCAACAAGTCATATTCTTTGTATATGATTATTTAACCAGGGGTTAATCTCATGTAATAATATGTCATATAGTTTATGTTTTCCGTCTTATTCACAAAATTATTATGGAAATATCACTGAAATAAAGCTACACTGTGGTTACAAATTCCAGTCATTGAATTAACAGCTGTTTATTGAGCATCTGGTGGACATGAAAGCAATGTAAAAGTGAATCCTGTTCCTAGAGCATTCATAGTCTATTAGAGAAAATAAGGCTATGATATAATTAACTGTCCAGTAAACAGTGCTAAAAAGCAGATACAGATAAAAGATATTGATGGATCAAAGGAAAAGGGGATTATTTCCAGTTTTTGAAGAGGAACAGACTGATTACTAATTTAGACACCATTTAAAAGATGAGATTTCCTTAATTTGACAAGATTTCCTATTAGTGAGCCCATGCTAAGTCTTGGTTATCACTTCAAACTGAGATAGTACAAATCTTTAAACATACTTTTCTGTCTGGGGAACCATTTGTTGGATATTTGAGAACTTAGACCAAAAACCATTGCCATTGAGTCAATTCCAACTCAACAACCCTCTAGGACAGAGTAGAATTGCCCCATCGTGTTTCCAGAGCTGCAAATCTTTCCAGAAGCAGACTGCCTTATCTTTCTCCTGTGGAGTGAGTGGCTTTTGGGTTTGAACTGCTTACCTTTTGGTTAACAGCCAAATGCTTTAACCACTGCACCACCAGAGCTTTTTGTTCAGAACTTAGGCTAGAGTAAACCAATTTGGCAGGTGTAATATCTTAAGAACCTGGTGTCAGGATTAGAGGAAGACTCTTTAACAATCTGTGATATGTCGACCACAAAGCCTTCCTTGCTGAAAGTGAAGGTGACTTGAAACATTTACTGATGAAGATTAAAGACTACAGTCTGCAGTATGGATTATATCTCAACATAAAGAAAACGAAAATCTTCACAACTGGACCAATAAACAGCATCACAAAATGGATAAAAGATTGAAATTTTCAAAGATTTCATATTATATGGATCCACAATCAACACCCGTGGAAGCAGCAATCAAGACATCAGCCATTGTATTGCACTTGGAAAATCTGCTGCAAAAGAACTCTTTAAAGTGCTGAAGAGCAAAGATGTCTCTTTGAAGACTAAGGTACACCTAACCCAAGCCACAGTATTTTCAATAGCCTAATATGCTATGAGTCGGGTCCGACTCCAAGGCACATAACAACAACAACAATATACATGTGAAAGCTGGACAATGAATAAGGAAAACCAAGAAGAGTTAATGGTTTTGACCTGTGGTGTTAGAGAAGAATATTGAAAGTGCCATGGACTGCCAGAAGGATGAACAAATCTGTCTGGGAAGAAGTGCTTCTGGAATGTTCCTTTGGAAGCAAGAATGGCCAGACTTTTCTCAGCTACTTTAGTCCTGTTATCAGAAGGGACTATTCCCTGGAGAAGGATATCATGCTTGGTAAAGAGGATGGTAATCAAAAAAGAAGACCCTCAATGAGATGGATTGGCACAGTGGCTGCAACTAAGGGCTCAAGTATAGCAAGGATTGTGAGGATGTCACATGACTGGGCAGTGTTCCATTCTGCTGTACATAGGGTCACTATGAGTCAGAGTTGGATTGACTGCACCTAACAAAAACAATGCCTTTGAAAGGAGTCCTGGTTGCATAGTGGTTAAGCCAATGGAAAGGGTGGCATTTCAAGCCCACCCAATGGCTGCACAGGAGATAAATATGACAATCTGCTACCGTAAAGTTTACAGGCTGGAAAACCCTATGGATCAGTTCTGTTCTGTCACATGGGGTCATGATGGGTCAAAACGTACTCAATGGCACCTAACAAAAACAATGCCTTGGAAATCAGTACACAGTTATGTCTGTGCTCTGTCCAAAAAATATAATATATTTTCTCCTTAAACTGGGGAACAAATGGCTGCTTTTGTATTTCTCTTGTCGGGTAACCTCAGGAAGTCTTTCCTTCACTTTATATCTTAAGTGATTTATTTAATCAAATTCTACTTTTTATAGTTTGTATTCATTATTTCAGAACTCTACTGCTTCTCACAGGAGGTTTTGCCCTTTTTTTCTGAATATTTTAAACACTTTTGAACAGACAGAACAGAATAATTTTAAAACACAGCTACACAATGATGTCGTCAAACAAGCATATAATCTTTACAAATTAATTCTGTGTCTTCATGGTGCTAAAACATCTGCTCAATTCAAACCTACTTGTTTTATGTTATATAGATATAGTGACCATATACTCTGATTTTCCAGGGCAGTTATAATTTCAAATAATTTGTCTCATTGTCTCCATAATTATACTCATATTTATTGAAGCCCTCACTCAAAGCTGGAGAATTGTATCCATTGACTTCATATTAAAAAATATATATAGAGAGAAGGTTTATTGAGTTACTTAAATGAGCAGATGTTTGGATGTCCTCTACATGAAGCCTTGATGCCATTAGATTCTGATATGTGCTCTTTCTATGCATGTCCCTTTCCTTAAGTTACCACATGTTTTGGGAACTCATAAGCAAAATCAAAAGCTAAAAAAAAAAGTTGGTCTTGACATTAATGTTTATTTGGTTGATTACAAGCAACATAATGTAGATATGGATATAAAAAATACATATACTGAAAAAGTGTCAAAAGCAGTCACTCTTGAAACATTTATTAAGGTCCCATAAGACCAGATCACTATATTGGGGTACATAAAAGTTATTCATTATTAAACAGGGTCTCTATTGTCAAGGAGCAGTCACTTATCGTCTTTGGACCTCAGTTTCCTGTTCTATCAAATGCAATGGCAATAACACCACCTATTCCATAATAAAACCTGTTGCCATCAGTTCGATTGCTACTACTCATGGTTACCCTTTGTGTGTCAGAGTAGAACTATGCTCCATAGGGTTTTCAGTGGTTGTGATCTTTCAGAAGAAAATCACCAGGCCTTTCTTCAGAGATGACTGTGGGTGGATTTGAACTGACAATCTTTTGTTTATCAGCAGTGCTCTTAATCACTTGCAACACATCGGGACAACAGTTACCCTATTGAAAAAAAGAAATCACACTCACTGCCATCAAGTCAATTCTGACTCATAGTGACCCCCATTGGGTTTCCAAGGCTGTAAATCTGTATGGAAGCACATTTTCTCATCTTCCTTTCATGAAGTAGCTGGGGAGTTCAAATCACCGACATTTTGGTTGGTAGCCAAATGCCTTAATAACTACATCACCAGAGAGCCTTCATGTACCCTATGGGGGGGGGACACCTCACTGCCAGCCAGTTGATTTGACTCGTAGCAACCCCTCCTTGGGTTTCTGAGATGGTGTCTCTACGGAAGCAGATTGCCCAATTTTCCTTCCTAGGAGTGGCTGGTGGGTTTGAACCGCCAGCCTTCTGGTTAGCAGTCAAATGCCTTAGGCACTGTGCCACCAGAACTCCTTCACCTACCCTATGTTGTTGTTGTTGTTATTTGCCATCGAGTCGGCCCCGACTCATAGCGACCCCTCCTTGGGTCTCCGAGGCAGTATCACTACGGAAGTAGGAATGCCAAACCTTCCTTCCGAGGAGTGGCTGGTGGGTTTGTACTGCCAGCCTTCTGGTTAGCAGTCAAGTGCCTTAGGCACTATGCTACCAGAGCTCCCCCTAAAATGCTCTGTAGATGTCTGTAAGGCCAAGTTGGTGGATTGTATTGATTAGTTCTTCTGCATCTTTGTTGAGTTTCTTTCCAGTTGTTCTATCTTTCATTGAAAGTGTTGTACTAAAGTTTCCAACTATGACTCTGGAGTCATCTATTTGCCTTTTCAACTCTTTTAAAGTTTGATTTATGTATTTTGGGACTCTTTAATTGGGTCCATAGATATTTATTATGGTTATATCTTCATGTTCAATTGTTCCTTTAATCATTATATAATGTCCTTCTTTTTCTCGTATGGTAGTTTTTGTCTTAAAGTCAATTTGATCAGAAATTAATATTGCCACTCCTGCTCCATACGGTTGCCATTTGCTTGGTATATCTTTTTTTTAACCTTTGATTTTTAGTCTATTTTTGTCTTTATCTCTGCGGTGCATCTCTTGTAGACAGTGTTTTGATGGGTTTTATTTTCTTATCCAATCTGCAGATCTCCGTCTCTTGAGTGGTGCATTTAATCCACTAACATTTAGTGTAATTATCGGCATTATGAATTAGTTGCTGTCATTTTGTTATGTGTTTTTTCATGGTGTCCCTGATTTCTTTGTTTCATGTTTTATGCTGAGGTCATTATGTTCATGAAGTGTGTCATCATTTCCTTGTTGCTGTTGTTTTAGTATGCTGAAATTTGTGCTTGTCCTCTTTTTTATCATGAAGTGAAGGTTTATAATTTTTATTTGAGGTTACATGGTGATTTATAATTTTCTCCCTGATTTAGAACATTCCATTCTATCTTGCAACT
>NW_006922863.1:70755-76119 GCF_000298275.1 Orycteropus afer afer | reverse complement strand
TGGGGCTGGCGCGGGATCGGGCAGTGTTTCGTTCTGCTGTGCATGGGGTCGCTATGAGTCGGAAATGACTCGACAGCACTTAACAACAACAACAATATAATTACAGCAGGTAGGGTAGAAAGAGAATATAAGCACTAAACATTTATCTTTCGGAGCTAATCTATGGGTTGTTACTTGGAAGCACTGGTCTGTATTGCATAATTCAAGCTTCATACTGTGTGTGTCTTTGCTTATCTGTCCATCCTCACTGGGTTATCTCCTTTCACAGTGGACACCATTTCAGTAAGTTGGCTAATTTCCAAGTCTCCCTTTTATTGTATAATGGATGGAATTTGGTAATGGATAGAATTAACCATAATCTCTATTTCACATAGCTTGTATAGACACAGAAATTATTCTATTTGAGAGCGAAATAAAAGGAGCTACCATATTGGAAGTGAAATTGCAGATTTTTCTTAATTTCTGAGAAGACAGTAAGGCTAACAATAATATAATAAGTTATAGTCTTTATCATGGGAGAGCCAAGTTTACTTACAGACTTTACTGAGTTACTGCTACCTGGATACTTTGAGCTCAATATGGGATTTCCTCAGATGAGGGATTCATAGACATCTCTCATCATCTATTTATATTTAGTAATAGAGTCTCATCTTTATAACAAAGAAACAAAGGAGTATAAAACTTGAGTATTGCATTCCTATTGTTTTATATATAAAAAAGCAGTTAGGCTTTATTTCATCAACGTGGTAAGAGTTATTTTGTATAGGCGCATCTAGCTTTACTTCTTTTTTGGCTCTTTTTCAAAGGTATATCTGATAATACTCTATTTATTCAATCTTTATTTGAAATTAAAGATCAATATTCAGTTTCAATGCAAAAGAAAGTTGAGTAATCTTAGTTTTCTGATCACACTATCAAAAAAAGCATCAGAATTTTAATTTTACTGAATTTCCTTTTTTATCAATATGCATTTCTTCAATGTTTGACAGTTAGCCCATCTGTGTACATTTTGAAATAATGACCTTTTGAGGAATTTTCATGCTCTAATATTAGCCTTTCTATTATTATCAGGGTTTGCAACTCTATGCATAGTGTATATAAGTTTAGTGGCTTCAGATTTGAAACTTGATTTTTCTCAGTATAGCTGCATTAGCATTCAGCTGTGAGTATGTAAGATAATAGTATTAAAGGCAACCTTCCATTCTGTTGTCATGGATGCAGCATAGCCCATTATCAGTGGCACTATACCACTAGTCTTTGCACAATCTCATTTTTATCTACCAATTTTAACATAATTACATGTGAGATTTATTCACTATACTAAAAAACAAACAAGAAAACAGTTACTATTTATTTGGTGTTTGAAGCACTAAAATATTATAATCTTTTGGCAATCATTTTAAAAAGTACGTTTTCCAAGCAAAATATCCCTGTCATTATTAGTTATGAAAATAAGAAACAAAATAATGAAAAACATTGCTTTTCTTTTTTTGTTTGTTTTTCTTCAGTGAGACAGTGAGTGACCGTGTGCTTTTTTTGTGAGTATCTTGTGTGGGGAGCTGAACAGTTTCTACAAATAACTGAGAATGCATGTATTTTTTATGAATTTCTATAGAATTTTACAGCTTTAATAACATTCTTTTTACAAAAGCAGTACTATCAGTTCTGAAGGAATAATTTCATCAGAAGAATACATTTTCTTCATGTAAGTAACCCTAGTAGTGGAAATAATTGGTTACATAAATACTTTCCCCAGCCTGATGGCTATATCTGGACCACAAAAAACAATACACAATTCTAGATGACCGAGATTTTAGGATTTAGCTAGAATTTAGTTTTATTATCCAATATAATAAAAAGTATCTCTAAGACAAGATAAAGTAACTTACAAAGAACTAAATCCATAGATGGTTGCCTAGAAAGTGCAATTCCCAGTAGGTCTTCTCTTATATGCGAGTACACATTTACTTGTTCTTGTTATGTGTAAAACACCATTTAGTGATGCCATTTCATAAAAGACATCTGTGTATTTTTTTTTTCTTCCCAAAAGAGACAATTGGTGTTTTTCCTTTCTTTTTTAAGAGATCTACTGTGTGCTAAAAACAATATTTTCCTTCACCATTAATTTAATTTGAAGAATCTGAATTATGATATGAGAACAAATTTTGATAAGCTACTCTATGAGGCCTCAATGATATTTTTTCAGTAATCTTTCATTGAATGTCCTCTTATCTGAATATTTTAAAAATATATATAAAATAGAAACCTAGAGTTTTACAATTAGCTTTAGATGTTTACATTTGAATTATTACTAACATATTTAAATCATTTTAAGTAATTATTTTCCCTTCTGTTTTCCAATCATTTCAGCCAGACAGGTTGACTTTTTTGTTTTGATTCCACCAAACATTTATTAGCTTATTTACATCTCAGTTTATGTATTGTTTTGGCTGAGAGGTGATTAGAAAGGAGGGGGTTATGGGATGAGGGAAATCTGTGCCTACTCATAATTAAACAACCATGAAGTTGTATGCATCAGTCGGCAAAAGCAGGCATCAGCATTATGGAGTGAAAATTAAAGAGTCAAACACCCGAGTGTCTACTGTATATCTGCCTGCTGCTAGACACTGAAGCATGGAGAACAGGATACACCTCTATGGATGGATAGCTTTCCTTATTAAAAAAACACAGTGGGAAGCACAGTAGGGGAATGTACTAAAACAAGGCTTTGTAGTAATTTCCTTGAAAGAAATTTCCCAAGATAGCAACTTGAAAAGCTTTTAATCTTATGACTAGCTATAGAGTGTGCTTTGCATTAGGTGGTATTTAAAAATTCCATTAGATTGCAACAGATCTAGTAGAGTTTTTCAAACTCATCTCTCTCTTTTTATTTTATTTTATTTTTTCTTTGGTGGTATCCAGACTTAGGAAAACACGTGGAAATTTGTGAGTCTCAATCCTTTTTAAAAACCTTTCTCAATGATATATAATATTACTATTTTCATTTTGGATGAAAAATTTGGCTTAGAAACTGACATAATGGCATTACTGGATAAAATGATGAACTTTTATAACTGCATTTGCTGCTTTGTTTATTTAATGTCTCACGTTTCATTGGGTGAATACTGAAGACAATGTGTCATCCTTTTACTTCTTACAAACTACACAGGGGATTTAATTGCTATAAGCCTATCTAACTCCAAAATATTCATTCCTAATTGGTGAAAAGAAGTATTTCAGATGCTAGTTTTGAATGTCCATCCCCTGAAATAGTAGTTTCTATTCTATTTTATTACAGATTTCTTTTTACTTCAGTTATGGCTTGTATTATAAAATGTGTTATTTTGAACTTGAGTGTGTCTGTGTTTACATTGTCCGTTAAGTATGATATCTAAACACCCAAGATCTTGAATAATTATTGTCTGAAACTCTCAAAAGAAGGCAACTAGCTGGTTGAGCATGGTTGAACACCCTGTGGATATTTGATACTCCTTAAGTGGAGTTCTATTAATATGACAACCATTTTCTAATACAATAATTATATCAGCATATTGTTCATTTTCAGACAATTGTTAAGGTTTGATTACAGGAGACACCCAGCAGTAACTGTTATAGTTTGGGGCAAGTTAACCACAGACAGTTCAGAGATTTTGGATTCAAAAAGAAAATGTATATAATTTCATATAAAAATATGTATTTCATTCTTGTTTACTAGTTGAATACTTATATAAATAAACCTCAACATCAGGGTTATGCTCTGAATTCCACAGGATTCTTTCAGAAAAATACAAAAATAAAACTTCATAAAGTCTAACTTGACTAAATAGCCAATAATATATAGTAAAATAAGTAGCAGCATAATTCCTTAACCAATCTTGATTTGTAGAGATTTTATTTTTATGTAGCCATTAACAGCAACATTGTTTAAAATTTAACTTACCCCTTTGATTATCCTTGCTTTAAAGGATAATCACACATGCACACAAAAAGCATTATTGCTGAACAGTAAGTATTCTTTTGCCTTCTTGATTTGAGGGTTTTGCATTTTCTTCATAAAAGGTCAACAGGAATATTTCATTACTTTTAATATTGAGAAGGAAAAGGGTGAAAAAAATTTTACGTATACACTGTCTTCATTTTAATACAAAGACTTTTTGATATGTTGGTACATACCAGAAAAACATTAATTAATTTTTTTCTTTCATTTAGGATAATATTTGTAAAATTAAATGGTATGGTTTTAGTTTCTTTAGTATATTTGATGATTTTATTCAGGGAATTTAATCTGCAAGTTCATTTAACTGCTCCAAGATAGTGTCTAAAATAACAGGATTATGTGTCTAAACTTCTGAGTGGATTTTATCTATTTGATTTTTTTAACTGTTTGCAATTGTGTTAGAGAAGCTTTCTTTCTTACTGTTGGTGTATTCTTCAGTGTCAGGAATAAAAATTATTTGTAGCTTGAAGAAGGAGGGCTTGGATTTCCAAAATAAAGGAAAGTTTAATGGCACTTAAAATTGAATTTTCAATTTTAACAAGAATGTTCTAATATGCCACATTTTAAGACATACACGTTTACGTGATTTACAAAAAGCATATTTGCATATTTAAAAATAATTTTGACTTCAAATGAATAGTAAGTGGAAAGGGCTAATATGATGATTGTTTGAGAATGAGATGATTTCTTCTTTATAAAACTCTTAAAACTTTGCTTTTTAAAATAAGTTTTATTTACTTTAACATCAGAATCTATAAGCACTTTGGTAGTTATAAGATTTGGATGGAAAGATATCTATTGTTGTTTGAGAAATAGAAACATATTTTTAGTTTGCATTTTAAGTAAAAAATCTGATGCTCATAAAGTAATTTAAAACAGCTTTTATGTCACTAATGCACAGTTGCTACTTATAACAACTGTATTTTGTTTTTCTTATAACATCAACCAAGAAATAAATTCTTAGAAATGTGGAACATTTTCATGGGTAGAGAGTGCACTCACGTTTCTAAAACATCATTGTAACTGTTGAAGGAAAGCACATTTCAACTTACAATATGTGTATATGCTAGCTAGAAAAAAATGATCAGATCTAATTTTATTTGTTTTATATATTTTGGGAGGATTAAATAATTCCTGTAGGGAAACAGTTAATCTATTTTTAACTAAAGCTTTACTTTTGTAATCTATCCAGTGCTTTGAGTTCTGTCATTGATCTATGATTTATGTGATTTAAACCACCTCTTGGCTGTAACACTGGTTTCTGTCCAAGATGCTGAGTTGAATACTAATTACAAGATCAAATTTATCCTGTTGGGCTAAGTAGCTGAAGGAGTTCTCCATGAAGGACTCCCTTCTCCATCTCTGCC
>NW_006922863.1:69070-69806 GCF_000298275.1 Orycteropus afer afer | reverse complement strand
CTTCCAGAGTACATCTGGCAATGTCTAAAGACAAACTTGGTTGTCCCAATTGGGGGAGGTTTGCTACTGACATCTAGTGGGTAGAGGCAAGTTATGCTTCTAATCATACAACACACAGGATGACCCCAAAACAAATAATTATTCAGATCCATATGTCAGTAGTCGTGTTAGTGAGAATGCCTGGTCTAGATGTACCCTACACCTACATACTTCTAGACATATTCATAGGTATCACTGAAAATAAATTACAGTAAATGTAGTTGTTCGTTTTACAAAGAAAACCATACAAAATAAGTGGGCAAAACAAACAGCAGGATTGAAGTGGTGGGAGGTAGGTCTGACTCAGTATCATAGTTACAGAAGAATGTAAGGGCCACATTCTGAAATGTGACCTTTTCAAACTCAATGAAGCATCTGAATTTAGTTTGGCTTGGATTTTAAAAGATACAAGAGACATCTTTCCCCATACGTGCATGCATTCCAATTCTTTCTCTGAGATCATTCAAATATGCATTCATGTATTGCTGGCATGTACACCCAGTTTTATAGACCTGTATTGTCGACAAAAGGGTCATACATTTTTTTTTATTAGGATTTGGGTGAAGATTTACAGAGTAAATTCACTTTTCATACAGCAGTATACATATACTTTGTCTCATGACATTGACCAAAATTTACAATGCAGCAGCTCCCCACCCACTTCCTCCCCATAGTTACCTCCTCCCAGTGTCCATCC
>NW_006922863.1:65207-67900 GCF_000298275.1 Orycteropus afer afer | reverse complement strand
TTGCAGATTCTACATTATTCTTTAGCGTTGCATAGTATTCCATTGTGTGAATGTACCAAAGTTTGGTTATCCATTCCTCAGTTGTTGGACATAGGGTCATACACTTTTAGGCATCTTTGTGGCTGGTGGCAATTACATAGTCCAATTCCTCTTGGGGTAATGGACATTTATTCTTGAGACAACTTTGTTTTAGCCAAGTCTTTCCAACCCCCACACCAGTATTGGACTAAATGTTAGACTGAAATCACCAAATAAAATGTCAAGCTAAGCAAACAATGAAGTTGCATTTTTCAAATTTGAATAAAGGATGTTTCAATGTTTTGATTGCTCCTTTTAACTGAAGAATTCAGAGGACTGTTTGTATTTTGGGATAAGGATGTTTGTTGATGCTAAAATTTATGCTTTACTGACAAGGGACAAGGTTGTCGTCACTTCTTGGCCACAGCCAGCTACCCAGAGGGAGTGAGTAGTTGGGCCTGTGGGCTCAGGACCACAGTCTCAGGGGACATCAAGCTCAATTAGGTCAACATACTACACAAGAACATTGCTCCATACCCTACTTTGGTGAGTAGCAACTGGGATCTTAAAAGCTTGCAAGCAGCCATGTAGATGCAATGATGGGTCTCTCCTCCTCCAGAGCAAAGAAGAATAAAGAAAACCAATGACACATGGAAACAATTTGTCCAAGAGACTAGTACACCATGCAATCCTCAGCCTATATAACTATGAGACCAGAAGAACTAGATGGTGCCCAGCTACCACAGTCAAGCACTCTGAAGGGGATCTATGTAGGAGATCCCGGATAGAGTGAGGGAACAATGTGGAACAAAACTCAAAACCATTAAAAAAAAAAAAGGAAAGAAAAAAAGAGGAGGGTACCAGGTTTGCTGGTCTGATAGAGAGCCTGGTAGAACCCATGAAACTATGGCCCCTAGCTTCCCTTCAGGTCTGGAATTGAACTCCTATGACTTCCAGCCAAACAAAGACAGGCATATGAGCTAAACATTTATTTGCATTAGGTAGATACATTCCTTAGAGAGAACAATCATGGGACAATGGAAGGGCTGTGTATACCCAGGGAGACAGTTCAGGGGGTAGGAGTGCATGGAAGGGAAGGACACAAGGAAGAGGTAACTATGGGGAGGAAGTGGGAAAAGAGCTGTTGCATTGTAGGAAATTGCAGTCAATGTCATGAGACAAAGTGTATATGAGCTGCTGTATAGAAAGTGAATTTGCTTTGTAAACTTTCACCAAAATCACAATAAATATTTAAAAGAAAAAATTATGCTTTACACTTGAGAACTATCCATTACTTCTTATGGTGAAGGTGGAGATGTGTTAGTTATTAACAGCAGAATGGAGCTGACTAGAAGAGGTGTCATTGTGTCTATTCTCACTCATAGTGACACAACATGACAGAATAAAACTGCTCCATGGTTTTCCTAAGCTGTATTCTTTTCCTTTCTTTGTTTTTTCAATTGTGATTTGGGTGAAAGTTTACAGAGTGAATTCACTTTCCACACACCAGTTCACATACACTTTGTCTCATGACCTTGACTACAATTTACAATGCAACAGCTCGCATCCCACTTCCACACGAGTCACCTCTTCCCTGTGTTCATCCCTCCATGCACTCCTGCCCCCTGAGCTGTCTCCCTGTGCATAAAACAGCCCTTCTTTCCCCCATGATTGTTCTCTCCAAGAAGTGTATCTACCTCGAGTAAATGTTCACCTCATATGCCTGTCTTTTGTTTGACTGGAAGCCACAAGTGTGGGTTCAATTCCACACCTGAAGGGCAGCTAGGAGCCATAATCTCAGGGGTTCCACCAGGCTCTATTAGAACAGCAAACCTGGTGCCCCCCCCCATTTTTTTTCCAAATGATTTTGAGTTTTGTTCCACATTTTCTCCCTATCTATCTAGTATCTCCTGCATAGATCCCCCTCCAAGTGGTTGACAGTGGTAGCTGGGCATCATCTGGTTCTTCTGGTCTCATAGTCTTATAGGCTGCAGACTGCATGGTGTACCAGTCGCTTGGACAAATTATTTCCATGAATCTTTGGTTTTCTTCATTCTAGGCTGTATTCTTGACTGAAGTAGATCACCAGGTTTTTTCTCCCATAGAGCCACTAGGAAAATCTTGTTGAAGATATTTAAAAAAATGGTTGCAGCAGTATGACAGAGAACTTCCAGAAATGCAAGCTGGATTCAGAAGAGAACGTGAAACAAGAGATGTCATTGCTGATGCCAGATTGTTCTTGACTGAAAGCAAAGGATACCCAGAAAGATGTTTACTTGTGTTTTATTGACTATGCAATAATATTCAACTGTGTGGATCATAACAAATTATGGATAACATTGAGAAGAATGGGGATTCTAGAACACTTGACTGTGCTCATCATGAACCTGTACATAGACCAGGAGGCTGTCATTTGAACAGAACAAGGAGATACAGCATGGTTTAAATTCAGGAGGGGAGCGCATCAGAGTTGTATGCTTTCACCCTACATTTTCAATCTGTATGCTGAGCAAATAATCCGAGAAGCTGGACTATATGAAGAAGAACGTGGCATCAGGACTGGAGGAAGACTCATTAACAACCTATCATACACAGATGACACAACTTTGCTTGCTGAAAGTGAGGATGACTTGAAGCACTTACTGATGAAGATTAAAGACTTCTGTCTGCAGTAT
>NW_006922863.1:60348-63977 GCF_000298275.1 Orycteropus afer afer | reverse complement strand
CCTTGGGTTTCCGAGGCAGTATCACTACGGAAGTAGGATTGCCCAACCTTCCTTCCGAGGAGTTGCTGGTGGGTTTGAACCGCCAGCCTTCTGGTGAGCAGTCAAGTGCCTTAGCCACTATCCAACTATAGGTTAATGTTTGTTGTTATTGATAATGCAGGATTGCGTATGCAATATTATTTACCTCTGTTGTCTGTACACCTTGTGCAGACAACCAAGAGAGACACCAATCTGTCTTCCTTTTCATTAGCGATATTGTGCTGGTCACACCTTTTTCATACTGCCCTTCCCTTCACCCATATTAATACTTGTCTCTTACCTAGTTATTGATTTTCCTTCCTCCACCCTGCCATCCCTGGTAACAATCAAAAAAAAATTATTTATATTTGTAAACCTTTCCTTGACCTTTTATAATAGTGGACTCTCACAATATTTGTCCTTTTGTGATTAACTTATTCATTCAGGAGCTCTGGTGTCATAGTGCCTAAGACATTTGACTGTTAACCAGAAGGCTGGCAGTTCAAACCCACTGGCCAATACTCAGAAGGAATACTGGGCAATTTACTTCTGTAGAGATACTGCCTCGGAAACCCAAGGAGGGGTCGTTGTGATTTGGAATCGACTCGATGACAGTGAGTATTTTTTTTTTTAATTTCATTCAGCATAATACCCTCCAGATTCATCTATGTTATAAGGTGTTTTGCAGATTCTTTGTTATTCTTTAATGTTGTGTAGTATTCCATTGTGTGTATGTACCATAATTTGTTCATCTGTTCACAACAGACAGGCACTTAGATTATTTCCATCTCTTTGCTATTGTGACTAGTGCTGTAGTAATCATTGATGTGCATATATCTGAGTCCAGGCTCTCATTCATTCAGGATATATGTATAGTAGTGGGAATGCTGGATCTAATTATATTCCTATTTCCAACTTTTTAAAGAAGCACCATAGCGTTTTCCACAGTGCTTGCACCATTTTACAGTCTCCCCAGCAGTGTATAGGAGTTCCAATCTCTCCACATCCTCAGCAACATTTGTTACTTTGTCTTAAACTTTGCTCTTTTTGCTGGGTTGGTAAGATATCTCACTGTTGTTTTGACTTGCATCTTTGTAATGACTAATAAGGAACTCTGGTAGTGTACTGTGAAGGCATTTGGTTGCTAACCAGAAGGCACTGGTTCAAACTCGCAGTTGCTCTGCAGAAGGAAGATGAGGCAATCTACTTCCATAAAGATTTACAGCCTTGGAAACCCAATAGGGGTCAGTATGGGTCAGAATCAACTAGATGGCTGTGAGTTTTGTTTTGTTTTTTTCAATGATTAATAACCATGAGCATTTCTTCACTTGTTTGTTGGCTACCTGATTATCATCTTTGGGGAAGTGTGTGTTCATTTCCTCTCCCCATTTTTTAATTGCATTGTTTGTCTTTTTGATGCTGAAGAGTTGAAGTTTTCTATAAATTTTAGAGATCAGTCCCTTGTCAGATATGTTGTTGTGAAATATTTTCCCCAATCTATAGGTTCTCTTTTTGCTCTTTTGGAGAAATCTTTTAATGCACAAAATAATTTAATTTTTAGAAGGACTCAGTTTTCCAGTTTATCTTCTGCTTCTAGAAGTAGAAGAAATATATTTGCACATATTTGGCTATGTTTGATAGTCTATCGATGCTGTAAATTGGGGCCTCTAAGTTTGTCTTTACTTTTTATAGGATGATTTTCTAATTTTAAATTTTATATTTAGTTCTTTGATGAATATTCGGTTAGTTTTTGTATATGGTGTGAAGTATGCACCTTTTTACTTTTTTCACAGTTTTGCCAGCACTATTTGTTAAAGAGATTTTTTTTCCCCCTTTTAATGGATTTTGGCCCTTTGTCAAAATCTGCTCTCTGTAGGTGGATGCATCTATTCTTGGGTTCTCAATTCTGTCCCATTGGTCTCTGTATCTGCCATTGTACTTATATCAGGCTGTTTTTACTAGCATGACTATAGAGTAGGTTTTGAGATTGGGAAGTGTGAGACCTAATACTTTGCTCTTCTTTCTCAGGGGTGCTTTGCTTATCCAAGGTCTCTTTCACTTCCATTTAAAATTAGTGATTATTTCTTAACTCCATAAGTAAATTGATGAAATCTGGTCTAGATGGCATGATAACTATAAATTGTTTTGCATAATATTGAGAGTTTTACAATGTTCTGTCTTCCTATCCACGAGCTTGTTATGTTCTTCGATTTATGTAAGTCTCCTTTAGTTTCTTGTAGTAGTGTTGGTATTTATTTATTTATTTTTGTAAAAGTCTTTTGTACTTCTGGATGCCACCATTTGTCTGCAGTTTGTCATACTATGGTGGCTTGTTGGATGATGTGATGCTGGAAGCTATACAACCAGTATTTCAAATAACAGCAGGGTTATCCATGATGAATATATTTCAGAGGAGCTTCTATCCTAATACAGACTAGGAAGAAGAATGTAGTCAGGTCCACTTCAAAAAAAAAAAAAAAAAGCCACTGAAAACCTTATGAATAGCAAGGATATATTGTCTGATAGAGTGCCAGAAGATGAGCCCCTCATGTTGGAAGGCACCCAAAATATGACTGGGGAAGTGCTGCCTCCTCAAAGTAGAGTTGATATTAATGACATGGAAGGAGTAAAGTTTTTGGAACCTTCACTTGTAGATGTGGCACAACTCAAACTGAGAAGAAGAGCTGGAGATATTAATAATCAGAAGGTTAAATTATGCAGTATGTTTTTAGGAAAACTGGAAATGTTCAGAAGTGAAATGGGAGCATAAAATTTTATGTCCTAAGCATTATTGACCTGAAATGAACTGGTATTGGCCATTTTGAATTGGGTAATCATATGATTTGCTGTTCTGGTAATAGCAAATTAAAGAGAAATAGCATTAAATTCATCATCAAAAAGAACATTTGAAGATCTATCCTGAAGTGCAAGGCTTGAAATATTCCTTCAATTCTTTCAGCTCGAGAAATGCCAAGTGTGTTCTTCTATTTTGATTTTCTAACTCCATGTCTTTGCACATTTCACTATAATACATTATTTTATCATCTTGTTCTGCCCTTTGAAATCTTTGGTTCAGCTCTTCTTTACCTTTTCTTTCACTCACTTTAGCTACACTCCATTCAAGAGCAAATTTCAGAGTTTCTTCTCACATTCATTTTGGTCTTTTCTTCCTTTCTTACTTTTAATGACCTTTTGCTTTTTCCAGGTATGATGTCCATTATGTCATCCCACAACTTGTCTAGTCTTTGTTCACTGCATTCACTGCATTCAGTCTATTCTTCAGAGGGTCACTATATTCAGGTGGAGTATACTGAAGGTCACTTTTTGTCCCTTATGGACTTGTTTTACTTTTCTTCAGCTTCGGCTTAAACTTACATAAGAGCAATTGATGGTCTGTTCCAAAGTGGGCCCCTGGCCTTGTTCTGACTGATGATACTGAGCTTCTCCATCATATATTTCCATAGAAGTAGTTTATTTATAGATGTAGTTATCCCCAGGGACAACTCAGGGACGCCCAAGGAGCAGGCCAGAAGAGCAGGAGAAAGGGGATTAAAAGCCAGGAAGCCAGACAGAGGTACAGTCAGCCACAGGGACCCAGGTGGGGGTGATAC
>NW_006922863.1:57967-59207 GCF_000298275.1 Orycteropus afer afer | reverse complement strand
TATCCCTCCTGAATTTAGAGATCATCTAAAGAATAGATTTAATGCATTGAACACCAAATACCTTTTCCCAATCTGTAGGTTCTCTTTTTACTTTTTTGGAGAAGTCTTTTGAAGCACAAAATAATTTAATTTTTAGAAGATCCCAGTCATCTTGTTTCTCTTCTGCTGTTCATACATTTTGGTTTATTCTTGATAATCTGTATATACCACAAATTAGGGCCCTTAAGTTTGCCACCATTTTATCTTTGATGAACTTTATAGTTTTGAGTTTTACCTTTAGGTCTTTGATCCATCTTGTGTATAGTGTGAGGTATGGATCTTGTTTAATTTTTCTGTAAATGGATGTCCAGTTTTTCCAGGACCATTTGTTGAAGAGACCATCTCTTCCCCTTTGAATAGGTTTTGGCCCTTTATGAAGAATCAGCTGCCATCCATAGGTGGATGCATCTATTTCTGAACTCTCTATTCTGTTCTTCTGGTCTATGTGTTTATCATTGTACCAATACAAGGCTGTATTCACTACTGTGGCTGTGTGGTAAGTTTTGAAATAGGCAGTGTGAGACCTTCTAATTTGTTTTACTTCTTCAGTAATGCTTTGCTTATCTATGCTGTCTTTCCTTTACATATGAAATTAGTGATTGAATTTTCCATGTCCTTAAAGAATGTTGATGGAATTTAGATTGCTTTGGGAAGTGTTGATATTTTCACAATGTTCATTCTTTCTATCCATGAGCATAGTTATACTACTTCATTTATGTAGACCTCTTATAGTTTCTTGTGGTAGTGTTTTGTAGTTTTCTTTGCATAGGTGCTTTGTGTTCCTGGTAAGATTTATTTATAAGTATTTTATCTTCTTGGTAGCTATTGTAAATGGTATTTTCCTTATTTCCTTTTCAGAGAACTCTTTGCTGGTGTAGAAGAATCCAACTGATTTGTATGTTGAACTTGTATCCTACCACTTTGCTGAAACTTTCATTTAGTTCCAGTAATTTTCTTGCTGAATCTCTTGGGTTTTCTATATATGGGATCATGTCATCTGCAAATAAAGATAGTTTTACTTCGCCTTTGCCAATTTGAATGCCTTTGATTTCTCTTTCTTGACTTATTGCTCTGGCCAGGACTTACCATAAAATATTACATAGATATGGTAATAGAGGTCATCTTTGCCTGGTTCCCATTCTCAGGGGGAATGCTTTGAGACTCTGTGCATTGACAGTGATGATAGCCATTGTTTTGCATA
>NW_006922863.1:54954-57527 GCF_000298275.1 Orycteropus afer afer | reverse complement strand
TTGAACCACCAGCCTTCTGGTTAGCAGTCAAGTGCCTTAGGCACTACACTACCAGAGCTCTCCTATCTAGGTATAGGATCATATTATCTGCAAACAGGGAACTTTTACTACTTCCTTACCAATTTAGATGAGTTTTATTTCTCTTTCTTGCCTTATTTTCCTGGCTAGGACTGCCAATACTATGTTAAATAGGAATGATGATAGAAGGCATCCTTGTCTTGTTCCTCTTTGCGAGGGGAATGCTTTGCATCTCTCTCCTTTGAGAATAATGTTGATCATTGGTTTTATGTATATGCCCTTACTTGTTTTGAGGAATTTCCCTTCTATTTTTGTTTTTTCTGAGAGTTTTCATCAGGAATGGGTGTTGGATTTTATCAAATGCCTTTTCTGCTTTGGCTGATATGATCATGTGGTTCTTTTCTTTTGTTTTATTTATGTGGTGGATTATGTTGATTGCTTTTCTAATGTGGAACCATCCTTGCCTACTGGTTATGAATTACATTGTCCGTTATAGGTTATCTTTGTGATATTGTGTTGGAATCTATTGGCTAGGATTTTTTGAGAATTTTTCCATCTATATTAATAAGGGATATTGGTCTCTAATTTCCTTTTTTTAGTGGTATATTTGCCTGACTTTGTTATCAGAGTTTGCATGCTTCATAGAACAGGTTATGGAATATTCCATCCTTTTCTATATTCTGGAATAGTTTCAATAGATATGGTGTCAGCTCTTCTCTGAATGTATAGTAGAATTTGCCAGTGAAGGCATATGTGTCAGGGACTTTATCTGTTGGGAGTTTTTTAATGACTTGTTCATTTCTTCTTTTTTTTTGGGACAGCTTAAATTTTCTACTTCAGTCTGTGTTAGTTTAAGCAAGTCATGTGTTTCTAGAAATTTGTTAATTTCTTTTAAGTTTTCAAGTTTGTTGCATTACCAAATACTCATAGTATTCTTATCCCTTTTCTTTTGTTTGATTCTGTTATGACATCACATATTTCATTTCTTATTCATATTACTTACATCTTCTCTTTCTATTCCTTTGTTAAATTTGGAAACGGTTTGTCAATTTTATTAATCTTTTTGAAGACAGAACTTCTGGTCTTGTTGATTATTTCTATTATTTTCCTGTTTTATGCTTCATTTATTTCTGTTCCAGTCTTTATTATTTCCTTTCTTTGGGAGACTCTAGCCTTTTTTTCTGCTCCTTTTCTAATTGTTGGAGTTGTTGGGTTAAAGTATTGATTTTAATCTTTCTTACTTTTTGAGGTGTACATTTATTGCTATACGTTAACCTCTGATCACTACTTTTGCTGTGTCCTGAAGGATTTGGTATGTTTTTTTTTTTTTTCATTCTTGTTTGCTTCTAGAATTTTTTTTTTCACATTTTATTTCTTCTATTACCCAGTAGCTTTAAAACAGAGTGTTATTCAGTTTTCATATATTTGATTTTATTTCTTTGATCTACAAATTATTGATTTCTAATTTCATATTATTGTGATCAAAGAACATGTCTTACATTATTTCTGTGTTTTCAATTTCAAGAGACTTACGTTGTTGCCTAAAATATGATCTATTCTGGAGAATGATCCATGTGAGTTGTAAGAGAATGTTTACGGAGCTCTTTTTGGGTGGATTGTTCTGTATAGATCTCTGAGATTGGGTCATTGTGTTGTTGAGATATTTTATGTTATTGTTGAGTTTTTTTTTTGTTTGTTTGTTTGTTTCATCGAAAGCAGTGTCCTCCTATTATTGAAGATTTGTCTATTTTCAATTCTGTTAATGTTAACTTAAGTGCTTTGGAATTCCTTTTCTTCACTCTATATATTATCCATAATGTTTTATGACCCACACAGTTGAATGCCTTTGCATAATCAATAAAACACAGGTAAACATCCTTGTGGTATTCTTTGCTTTCAGCTAAGATCCATCTGACATGACCAATGTTATCCTCACTTCTACATAATCTGAATCCAGCTTGAATTTCTGGAAGTTCCGTGTCAATATACTGCTGCAACCATTTTTGAATTATATTCATAAAAATGTTACTTGCATGAGATATTAATGATATCATTCAATAATTGCTACATTACATGGGATCACTTTTCTTTGGAATGGTGACAAATGTGGATCTCTTCCAGACAGTTGGCCAGGTAGTTGTCTTCCAATTTTTTTTTTTTTTGCATAAATGAGTAAGTGTCTCTAGTGTGACATCCATTTGCTGAAACATCTCAATGAGTATTCCTTCAATTCAAGAGCTTTGTTTTTTGCCAATTCCTTCAGTGTAGTATTGACTTCTTCCTGCAATACCACCAGTTCTTGATCATTTGTCACCTCCTGAAATTGAAGAACATCAACCAACTCTTTTTGGTAGAGTGACTATGGTATTCCTTCCATCTTTTTTTGATGCTTCTCATGTAATTCAATATTTTGCCCATAGAATCCTTCAGTATTGCAATTTGAGGCTCAAACTTTTTTTTTCCAGTTCTTTCTGCTTGAGAAATGTGGAGCATATTCTCCCCTTTTGATTTTCTAATTCCAGGTCTGTGCACATTTCATTATAACACTTTTGTTT
>NW_006922863.1:52249-54189 GCF_000298275.1 Orycteropus afer afer | reverse complement strand
GAAGCCAGAATGACCAGATTTCACCTCACCTAGTTTGGTCATGTTGTCAGTAGGGACCAATCCCTGGAGAAGGATGCCATACTTGGTAAAGTAGCAAAACAAAACCAAATTCACTGGCGTGGAGTCTGATCCAACTCATAGCATCCCCTTCCTTGGGTTTCTGAGGCAGTATCACTATGGAAGTAGATTGCACAATCTTCCTTCCGAGGAGTGGCTGGTGGGTTTGAACCAACATCTTTCTGGTTAGCTGTCAAATACCTTAGGCACTATGCTACCAGAGCTCCCTGGCAAAGTAGAGGGTCAGTAAAAAAGGAGAAAACCCTCAACAAGATGGACTGACACAGTAGCTGCAATAATGTGATCAACTATAGCAAGGATTGTGAGGACAGTGCATGGCCAGACAGTGTTTCGTTCTGTTGTACATAAGGTAGCTATGACTTGGAGTCAATGGTACCTAGCAACATCAATGTTCACTTTGTGTATTTTGAGGCTTTTTCATTGGGTGCAGAAATATTTATTATGCTTATGTCCTCTTGCTGGCTTGACTATTTAATCATTATATAATTCCTTTCCTTGTAAGTTATGCTGTCTTTTTCTTGAAGTCTATTTTATTAGAAATTAATATTGTCACTCCTGCTCTTTTTTGGTTGCCATTAGCTTGATATATTTTTTCCCTATCTTTTAATTTATTTATTTATTTGTTTGTTTGTTTATTATCTTTGTATATAAAGTGAGTCTCTTTCAGGCAGCATTTTCATGAATCTTGTGTACTTATCCATTTTGCCATTTTCTTTGTCTTGACCGGTGCATTTAATCTGTTTGCATTCAGTGTATTTAGTGATAGGTATGAATATATTGTTTTCATTCTTTTTTTTTTATTGTGGTGCTGATGATTTCTTTGTTCTATATATGTTTCTGTGCAGAGTCAGTTTTGCTATCAAAATTTTTTTCATGTTATTCATTGTTGTTGATTTTATGTTTATCAAGTCCTTATGATTTTCTTACTTCTTATTTTGTTTAGATGATTGATTAGTTTTCCTTGTGGTTACCCTGTAATTAATTTTTTATCTTTCTACAATTGAAATAATTTGTTCTACCTTGATATCATCCCAACTTCCTCTCCATTTGAAAGTTCTGTAATTGTACCATGTATTCCCTCTTTGGTTTTGTAGTTGTAGTTGTGTACAGATTAATGCCCGTGATTCTCTATTTTCAGACTTGTAAGCTCATTTTGATTTTCAGTTATTTTTTTTCCTGAGTCATTTCCTGGGTGATTTTGTCATGTGTCTTAACCTCAAGTTAAAGGACATTACTAGTTTTCTGTTCAAAAGACTCCCTTTGGCATTCCTTGTAAGGTTGTTCTAGTTCTTACAAATTTCCTTAATTTGTATTTATCTGAAACTATCATAATTTCACCATTGTATTTGAGAGGCAGTTTTGTTGGATATATAATTCTTGGTTGGCAATTTTATTTTTCTTTCAAGGTTTTATATATGTCCTACCATTGCCCTCTTGCCTGAATGATTTCTGCTGAGAAATCAGAGCTTAGACTTATTGATTGGGCTTTGTAGTTAATATTTTGCTTTTCTTCAGCTGTTCTCAAAATTCTTTCTTTGTCTTTGGTTTTGGAAAGTGTGACTATGATACATTGTGGTGACTTTCTTTTGGAGTCTCTCCTATATGGGGTTTGTTGAGACTCTTTTTTTTAAATTATGATTTGGCTGAAGCTTTACACAGCAAACTCACTTTCCATACAGCAGTTCACCTATACCTTGTCTCATGTCATTGACCACAGTTTACCACAATGCAACAGCTCCCCTTCCACTTCCTCCCCATAGTTACCTCTTCCCAGTGTCCATCTCTCTATACTCTCCTGCCCCCTGAGCTGTCTCCCTGTGCATAAGCAGCCCTTCCTTCTCCCATGATTGTTCTCTCCAGGG
>NW_006922863.1:42857-43820 GCF_000298275.1 Orycteropus afer afer | reverse complement strand
TCCTCAGGGATGTGTTCTGGGTCTGTATCCTGCTCCCTTGTTTCTACTACTTTATCCTGCTTCTTTGTGTGGACTGTGATGGTCTGTTGTTTCCAGGGCATCGTGACGTTGTTGTATTTAGAGATGTCTGTTAACTATTTGTGAAGAGCAGCCAAGGGTGGTTCAGGCTTTTCTCGGTGGTTTTTTATCATTGGCCCATTGGTGGAGAAGGAGAAAGTGGCTCTTGCTCAGTAAGTGAAGTCGCAGGAGGTTTGGGCGTAGTTGTGTCTTATGGGGACTGTTGTCTCCCCCTCAGTTGGACACAAATTACAATTGAATAACCATCAAAAAACTAAAAGGCCATGGACGAAAAACACACCATGTAATCATACATGAACAATAACCAAAAAAAGAGAAAAGGGCAAAAAAAGAAGAAAAAACAAGCAAACCTGCAACATCTGGGGATAGGGCACTAATAATAAATGAAGAAAAAAATAGGAAGATTGCAAAAAGAAAAACAAAGAATTGGGTTAGTCATGAGAAAAAAATGGGGAAAATAAAACAAACAAACAAAAAACAAACAAACAAACAAAAAAAGCCCTTAAATTGGGGTGGGGGTGCACAGAATTTCAACCAGGTTCAGGGAAAAGAAAAATCCTGAAAACTAGGACCTGGTAGGGTAAGATCAGGAATAATAATAAAAAGGACAAAGGTATTAGTCATATTATTTGGATTGAAACAGACAAATAGAAGCAAACTAAACACCGGGATAAAGAAAGTGAAAAAGTAAAAAATTAAAAAACAAGAAAAAGAAAAAAAAAGAGAAAAGAAAAAAAATTGGTGGAGGGCTGCGTAGGGCACCCAGGCTCCCTCTAAGCACACAGACTGTGATGGAGTCTTGTGGGCCTAGAAGGTAGGTGGGACTGGGGATGGCCACACCTCCATTCACCAAGTGGGTGTAGGGTGTAGTAACAAGAAGAATGT
>NW_006922863.1:34034-40446 GCF_000298275.1 Orycteropus afer afer | reverse complement strand
ATTGTAGTGATAATCTTCTGGATTTCTAATTGCTGATTCTGTATAATTTTTGATTATGTATTTATTTTGTCATTTTGCTCTTGCACTGTTTTCCTTAATTCTTCTAGGGTATTGTCTGTGTTGTCCTTGATTTTCTTTGTGATTTCCTTGAGCTCTTAGAAGGTCCTGATTTCAACCTGCTTTTTTTGGGGGGGGTTCCTTTGTTTTGATATATCTACAGAGACAGGACATGCTTCTTTGGTCACTAGTTTGCCAATACTGGGGTACTTTCCACCTTTCTCTGAATGGGTGGAGTGTCTGTTGGGAGTATGGGTACAGTTCTCTGTTTGCTGGTAGCAGCTGTGTGTTGTGTGAGTTCCTGTTCTCCACTGTCTGTCATTGATCAAGTTGTGCAGGAGTGAGTGGTGGAGCTAGGCCATTGGATATGGTGGTAAGTGGTAGGTGTAGGTAGTATGGTTGTGTAGTGCAGAAACTTTGTCTACCTCTTGTTGTATGGGGAATAGAAAATGTAGAAGAAAAAATCAAAGGGAGGATGAGAAAATCTGAGTAAAAATAAAAGAAGAAAAGGAAAAAAGGAGGAAGAAAAACAAACTTATGAAAAGGAAGAAAAAATGGAAGAGAGAAGAGGCAAAAAGAAAAAAAGGGGGGATGCTGGTGTAGCTATGCTTGGCTGGCAGCAGTGAAGTCAGGTGATTATTGTGCATTCCACAGGAATGCCTGCTTGGAGGAGGATGCAGGGACCTGGGGTACAGTCCACATGTGTGTGCATCTCTGACAGTGGAGGCCAAGGGGCACATATCTTGGGTTTTGTGAGAGCATGATCTGTCACCCACACAGATGCCAGTAGCAAGTTGATTCTTAGCTCTGTTTGCTTGGGACAAGGTGTAGTAAAATGTTGCTGATGAGGGGACACTGCTGGAGCAAACCAAGTGGGTGGGGGACAACAGAAAGGGGTGTCCCCAGCTACCCATTTGTTGGATGTGGGAGGAAGGCTCACCTCTAGTCATGGGAAAATGTGATGGAGAAAGTGGGAGAAAGCACCTCTCCAGTCGCTGTTTACTGGTGTGGTCCCAGTGCACTTCTGAAAAAGTGCAGCTGATTATCTAGTTCTTGCACAGACTCAATCAAGTGGTTGGCCACTGAGCATTCATGTCTGCAACCACCACTGCACAGGCTTTCCCCTTTGCATGGACCTTCGACCCAAATTACTAGTATTCACTAATAATACATTGTTTCATCCCCATTCAGGTGTTCCCTCCTCACTCTGCAGTTGGCTGTGCTGCTGAGATTCTCACCCATTTCCCTGGAATTTTCTTTCCCAGATATAGCTTATATTCTGCTTACCTTGGTTTACTCTAGTTCTGTCCACACTGTGACTTTGTCCCAGTATGGATTCTGTGAAGGCGGTTTCTCATTGATCATGTATGATGTCTTCTGTGTCTCAAAAGGCCCATGCTTCATTGGGCCCCAGCCTTTTCTCTCTTACCAGGCACTGTCTTTGCTTGACCTCTCTTTCCTATTGGCCCTCAATCTAATTCCATTTTCCCCTCATTTGATGCCCAAAGTTCCAGGATCATCATGTGTATATGTTTTACTCCTTTTTTGGGGTCTTTGTTGTGGAGGGATTGGGCAGAGTGCATCATCAGGACACCATCTTCTCACCCCCCCATTGTTGTTGTTGTGTTGTTAGATACTATCTAGTTGATTATGATTCATAGTGACCCTCTGTACAACAGAACTAAATATGGCCCAGTCCTGCACCAGCCTCAAGACTGTTGCCAAATGTGAGCTGATTGTTGTATTAATCCATCTATTTAAGGGAACTCCTCTATTTTGCTGAACCTCTACTTTACTACCTGTGGTAGTTAAATTTGTGTGTCAACTTGGTTGGGCTGTTGTTTCGTGTGGCTTGGCAGCTGGATGTAGTTATTCTTTGTGATGAGATTTTAGTCATCTTTATGGTAGAATCTGCTGTGAGGAGCTAAGTAGTTGATGGGGAGTTACATCCAGGGTGTGGCCTGCTTTCATTATATATGGAGAAGCATTGGGAAAAGTCTCTAGCTTTTTGGCACTTTTGGATCATGCTTTTGCTTGAGTCTTCACCTCAAGTTCCTGAACTTGAACCAGTGACCAGAGGCCATGTTGCCTGCTAATCTTGGGATTGTGCCTTTTTTACCCACTGACCTTGAGTTTGCCAGCCTCAGCAGCCAGCAGCTGCATCAGTGAGGAGATGCCTTCAGCTCCAGTGGGTCTTAAATAAGATGCAGAGCTGAACCCCAAGGTCAAGAGGACTTCACCCAGCCCCTAGAGCTGGCACTCTGAGTTTGGACTTCTAGCCTCCTAAACTGTAAAAGGATACATTTGTTTGTTTGTTTGTTTGTTTTTATTAAAGCCACCCACTTGTGGTATTTGTTATAGAAGCACTAGAGAACCAAGAACTTTATCCTTATAAAGTTTTCAGCATTCTTTAATGTATGTGTGTGTGTGTGTGGTTAATGGCCACACCAACCATGATGTCCTTCTCCAGAGACTGGTCCCTACTGATAAAATGTCCAAAATAAATGAGATGAAGTCTCTCCATCCTCACTTCTAAGGAGCATTCTGGCTGTACTTCGTCCAAGATAGATTTGTTCATTCTTCTGGATCTCCATGGTATAGTTAATATTTTTTTTTTCCAACATCATAATTCACACGCACCAGTTCTTCTCCAGTCTTTTTTATTCTTTGCACAGATGTACTACTGATGAGTCAGATCTGACGTGGTATTTCTACAGAAGTAGATTGCCTAGTCTTCCTTCCGAGGAGTGGCTGGTGGGTTTGAACCACCAGCCTTCTGGTTAGCAGTCAAGTGCCTTAGGCACTATGCTACCACAGCTCCTGAGATGTTCAGGCCCTCATTATCTCTCGCTGGGATCACTGAAGTAGTCTCTTAACATGTTTCTTTGATTCTACTTTCTTCCTACTCCCATCTCTTCCTCACATCAAAGGCAAAACATGGGTGGGAACAGGTTTTTCCAAGAAGTGCTTCACAATTATTTTGCATCAGCATCACCTGGATAGTTTTCTAAAATATAAATGCCTTGGCCCTTTCCATAGGGATTGTGGTTAATAACATGGAGTGAAACATATGAATCTGAATTTAAACAAGGTTTTAAGTGACTGCAATGCATGCTGTCCCTGTACTACACTTTAAAATACAATGGCATAGTGAATTAGGATCAAAATCTTTATAAAGTTTTCAGCATTCTTTAAACAGTTAAATTATAATCCTTATTTGGGAAATTCAATTTTGCTATTATCAAACCCAACATATCAGAAGCTATTGCAACTATTACAGAAAAATTGATGTAGATTCGTCATGGCCCAGAAAGGCAATAGGTTACTTGGGTGCCGTGTGTGTGTGTGTGTGTGTGTGTGGATAATGGCCAAAACAATTCAGGAAATACTATTTGGAATTCTTGCTTTTGTTCCTTCCCTGGAAGTTCCACTGGTTTCTTCCCTAGGTTTGGTGCCATTCACTGCCACTCCTATTCCTATTCTAGCTTCTGTCAAACTCCTTTCCATATTCCCCACACTGATAGCCCAACATCACTCCTTTCTCTCTTAGCTGTTCCTTTTGGAACCTCCAATTGATCTCATGAGAGAAGTTATTTGACCAATGGCATCATTGTTTGGGTAATGGAATTTGTAGCCAGAAGACATGATACGAGATTAGCTCAAAATATGGAATAGTCAAGACTTAGGAGGAGGGGGAAAAAATCCAGGTAGATTGATAACTGAAGTTTTCAATGAACTAATTAACTCTTCAAGAAGTTCCTGTGGCACAGTGCCTAAAACATTTGGCTGCTAACCAGAAGTTTGGTTATTCAAACCCACCTGCCAATCAGCAGAAGGAAGACTGGACAACTTACTTCCATAAAGATTTACCACCTTGGAAACTCAACAGGGGTCGCTATGAATTAGAGTAGACTCTATGGCAGTGGATTTTGGTTTTAATTAACTCTTCAGAGACCCATTGTGTAGAAGAACACAATGAATTTTACAACTTATTCAGTTGATGAATCTCTAACCTCATTTGCTGGAAACTGCTTCCATACTAGCGTTTTCATACATGTTTGTTGATGTACATTTCCTCCCTCAAAATGGTTTTCCTTTGTCAATGTTTCCATACAATATTGTATGTTAAACGAACAACAAATAAACAATACAGTACTAGGTTTTCTACCATTTGAATTGGTCCTAATTAAGCATAGATCTTTCCTTTACATTTTTCCATACCTATGACTCAAATATTTTCACCATTTTATTAGCAGCATTGGAAATGATAAATAAACTAAACCAGATTGAATTTGATCCACTTTACTTTGACATTTACAGTAGTAAATTGAGGGAAGAAACTCATTAACCCTGTACAAAAAACAGTATAGACATTGAAAGGTTGCTCCCACAATGCATAGTTACTAGAGTTTTGCAACTTGCAATGAAATACCCATCTGAAGACCAGACCTTTTGGAGGGTGTCCATCTTTCTGCCAAAGGTAAATATGAATTTGTACAAATTCACACCTAATTGCATTTTGCTTGGGAACCTCCTACTGAGAGAATATAAATAAATGTTAATGAAGATCAGCCTCATATTATTTAAGTCATAACTAGACCATTGTTATGGAAAAACATTAAGGTATACATTCCTCACTTATTGAGATGTTATGTTCCAAAAACCAGGTTGTTATGCAAATATCACAAAATAGAAGATGACTGAATGCATCATTACATAACTACCAGTTTACATCATTACATAATTGCCAAATCACTGGGAATCATGGCCCAGCCAAATTATCATATAATCTTAACTGTCACAACCAGTCTTATCCTTGCCTCACACCTTGACATTCATTACTGCCAGATATATGTCATTAATGCACAAAATAGAAAGCAGATAATTTACTATGGTCAGAAATGTGAAATGTCAAATAGTAAGATAGTCAATAAGTGAGGAGTAGCTGTACATTATCAACAGGAATATTTTATTAACCAAATCTATTCAAGAAGTCTGGAAGGTAGTAATAACTGGGGTATACAATGCCACATCTTCCTCTTGCAGTGCGGCTGAACTACAGATCTTTCAGTTATCAGTCAAGCACTTAATCACTGTGCCACCAGGTTCCTTAAAATGTAGTATAGTTTTAGTGTTGAATGGTTTTGTTTTATTTATATTATTATGGGTCTTTGAAAGTTGGGAATCCATGTATAGTAAATGTGTAAACGCCTTGATAAGTAAAAGTACATTAAACTTAAATGTTTAATATTTCAGTTTCTTGTGTATGTTCTGGTTACCTAGTGCTGCTCTGACAAGAATATATCACAAATAGGATGGCTTGAACAAAGAGGTATTTATTTTCTTACAGTTTGGGAGGCTAGAAGTCCAAGTTCAAAGTGCCAGCTCTAGGGGCTGTGTGAAAACCTCTCGAACTTGGGCTTCAGGTTTGTCTCTTGCTCCTCTTGCCCTTGAAGCTGGAGGCATCTTTTCACTCAGGCAGCTACTGGCTCCTGAGGCTAACAAGCCCATGGTTGACAAATAAAATGGCACAGCCCCGATGTTACCAAACCATACGGCAGGCCATTAACTCAATTCCATTGAATGTCCCAGGATCAGCAGATCATGGCAGGCTGCTGAACAATGACATGGTTACATGCAGGATTCAAGTGTGCCATAAGCTGGAGACCATTCCCAAAGCTGTTTCTTATATACGGGAAGTAGACCATATGACCACAGCAGCTACTCAGTTGCTCCAATAGATTTCATCATGGGTTTAATTACCAATATCACCATGGGGAATAACTACATTCAGCTGCCCAGCCACTCAACCAGGACCAGCTAAGTTGAAACACAAATGTAACCACCACAGTGTAAAAGGACATTTACTATATTAAATTTGATACACTTTTTTTTTTTTGTTTTCATCAGACCTTCTGGATTTTTAAGAAATTGGACTCCATATTCTTCTAGATTTCTTTTTCTTTTTCTTTTTTTTTTTTTAATTTTCAACTCTACCTGCGGTTCCTGGTTGAAGAGAAAATGTGGAAACATTTGCCCATTTTTGGTTGTTGTTGTTCAACCTAAGTTCCAATATCAAGCCACAGATGGGGAAAAAAATTGATTATGCAATTACTATCTATTCAGGATTGTGTTAGGTAATGCTAAGTAATATTTAAATAAAGACACAATCTTTCATTAAGTTATCTATTTGTGTTAGGTAATGCTAAGTACTATTTAAATAAAGACACAATCTTTCATTAAGTTATCTATTAATTCACCATGTATTTATTGAGCACTATGTGCAAAGTGGGAGCTCTGGTAGCATAGTGGCTAAAGGCACTTGACCGCTAACCAGAAGGCTGGCGATTCAAAC
>NW_006922863.1:30736-33934 GCF_000298275.1 Orycteropus afer afer | reverse complement strand
TTCAAACCCACCAGCCACTCCTCAGAAGGAAGATTGGGCAATCTACTTCCTTAGTGATACTGCCTTGGAAACCCAAGGAGGGGTCGCTAGGAGTTGGGCGCGACTCGACGGCACATAACAACAACAACAACATGTGCAAAGTAATATTGGTGGCAGAGAAACATATGTTAACCAAATAATCATACAAGAAACTGTGAAGTTACAATTACCAGAGACATTCCTACCTGTACCCATTGGCATCAAATCAATTCTAACTCAGATAAACCTTATAGGTTAGAGTAGAAATAACCCATAAGGTTATCAAAGCTGTTATTCTTTATGAAAGCAGACTGCCAGATCTTTCACCTGTGGAGCAGCTGGTGGGTTTGAACTACTAACCTTTTTGTTAACAACCAAGCATGTAACCACGGTGCCACCAGGGCTTCTGGAGAGATTCATAGTGTTATTAAATATATATGAGGAGGATATGTCCTGGTCTTGGGAGTAAGAAATTTCTCCCTTTAGGAGGGGCTGGTTAAGGTGACATCCAAACATCTGAGGGATAAGTAGGTGTTAAAGAGTGGAGGAGGAAAGATTACGAATGTTGTCAATAGAGAAAAGGTCTATAATAGAGGAAGCATGGCATTTTTGAGGAATTGAGAATCTAGTACGACTGGAGTATGGAGACTGGGGGAAAAAGGTGAGAGATAAGGCTAGAGTAGTAGTTATGGATTGGTTCACATTGATGGAAAAGGAGGTCTTTAAGTGGATGGGTGGGTGACATAACCAGATCTGTGTGCTGAATATATTACCTTGGTTGATGTGTAGAAAATTGATGAAAGAGTGCCAGAATGGAAGCAAGAAGACAAATTAGGATACTACTGCAGTGGTCCATGTGAGAGTTAATGGTAGTTTTAAAAATAGTGCTTATAATGGAGGAAAGAAATATACATATTGAGGAGATATTTAGGAAGTAAGTTTCAAGTTTTGAAACTAAAATTTTGGTTCCTGAAATGGGGAGCACAGAAAGAGATGAGGATTTCTCTTGTGGAGGGTTGTTTGGGAGTAATTTAGATTTTGACTATATTGTTTACATTTGAGTTACTTACAGGGTCCTTGTAGGCAAGACATACAGTAAATACATTAGAATGCAAATCAAAACACTCCATAATACAGACATGCTAATAGGTGATTCAAAGTCTCTGGTGGTGCAAATGGTTAACATATTTGGCTGCTAACTGAAGATTGGAAGTCTAGGAGCACCTAGGAGCTCTGGTGGCATAGTGCCTAAGGCATTTGACTGCTAACCAGAAGGCTGGCAGTTCAAACCCACCAGCCACTCATTGGAAGGAAGATTCCATAGAGATACTGCTTTAGAAACCCAAGAAAGGGCCGCTATGAGTCCAATCAACTCCATGGCAGTGAGTTTGGTTTGTTTTGGGGTTTTTAGAGTCATCTTGAAGGACAGGCCTGTATAAAAAAATTCAGCCATTGAAAACCCTCTATGGCGCTCAGTTCTACTCTAGTACACATGAGGTACCCATGAGTCATAATTGATAGTTTAGCCTTTAAATGCTGAGAAAAGAGGATCTATGACCCCCTCCATAAATACATGGATTTGGACTTAAGGGTAGGGGTGGAAATATAAGTCCATTTCAGAAGCTGCTAGAAGCCACAAAAATAATACCAGAAAGGATAAGAACCCATCTGTCTTTGAAGTTACCTCAGTTACTCATGCTACCTATTTATGTCTGCAATATTGAAGGACTGAGAATGAGAGATCTGGTGGTTTAGGACCAGTTACATTGGCTAAAAATATCACACTAATATTACTTTGCAGTTATTTTCTACTAACAAGTTACAAGAGAACTTCAAGCAGTAGTCAGAATGAGCTGAAAAGAAAATAATACCCAAGATAACAAGGTCTTAGAAGACACTTACACACAAATCAGTCTTGGTCTCACTCTCTGGATCATGGCCAGATGAAAACATCCCAGATCTAGCAATAAACATCTTCAAGCAGCTCCATCATAATTTCTCCTGTTCAAAGATTATCTTTCAGAAAATGTAATATTACTGGTGACAATAACACCAGAAAAGGATGCTGCTAAGAATAACATCATTTGCAATTTTAGTCTTTGGAATAAGATAATTTTTTGATTATATGTTCTGGTTCATCCCAAAGCTTCTTGTAAAAGCCAAATTTTCTATATTAAAGAAGTGGAAAGTTTTAAAAGTAAATGGCTATATTGATCATTATATACTTTATGGAGAAGAAAAATATTGTTAAAATGTTTGATTAGAATATCTATTCACCATTGAAAATATTGCCAAATTTTATTAAACTTAAATATGTCCTTGTTATAAACAAGTCTCTCTCACCTTCCTATCCACCCTGCCCCCATTAAAAAGCAAGAAAACAACAACAAGAAAATTTTTTAAATCCTTTCTAAATGATAGACATGTTAGGCATGGGAATTGCCATAATGTATCAATTCCATGGTCTGTCCAGGCTGTTTCTGACAAGAGCTGTTTCTCAGTGCCAAGTTATGGAAACCCTTACTGTTTTAGCCTAAATTTGAGCTGGGTATAATTTTTTGAGAAAATAATTTTTAAAAAAACCCATAAATTTTAACAATTTTAGGTTTACAAAAGAATTGAATAGAAATAGTACAGAAAGTTCCCATATACCCACACCCAAAGACATAATTTCACTTAGCATGAACATCTTGATTTGGTGTGGTACATTTCTTACAATTGATGAACCAATGATGATGCATTATTATTAACCAAAGTGCATAGTTTATATTAAGGTTTACTCTCTGTATTATACAGTTCTAAGGTTTTGACAAATGTCATGCTTCCACCATTAGAGGGTCTTATTCCCATTGGGCTGGTTGTTAAACTTTTGCTAACACACCACTGCCTCCTGCTAGTCTTTCTACTGAATCGTTCTAGTTAGTCTATTACTTTAATAGTGATTGTTTTATTTCTCACAGAAGTTTTGTGTTTTGCTTTGTACACACATTTATTTTTATTTAATTGTTCTTATTTTGCTCATTTTCCCCCAATAACATAAGAGGCTCCATTGCTATACATGAAGTTTTCAGCCACCAATATATTCAGAAACAAATTGCCATGTTCTTCTTTCTATCTTAGTCTGGAAGCTCTGCTGACACCTATCCACCATGGGTGACCCTGCTGGTATTTGGAATACCA
>NW_006922863.1:22241-30320 GCF_000298275.1 Orycteropus afer afer | reverse complement strand
GCAAATAATCTGAGAAACTGGACTATATGAAGAAGAACATGGCATCAGGATTGGAGGAAGACTCATTAACAACCTGAGATATGCAGATGACACAATCTTGCTTGCTGATAGCAAAGAACATGAAGCAGATACTGATGAAGATTGAAGTCTACAACCTTCAGTATGGATTACATCTCAACATAAAGAAAAATCCTCACACATGGAAAACTAAGCTACATCATGATAAACAGAGAAAAGATTAAAGTTGTCTAGGATTTCATTTTACTTGGACCCACAATGAACACTCATGGAAGTGAAGTTGTTGTTAGATGCTGTGGAGTAGATCCTGACTCATAGTTACTCTATGTATAACAGAACAAAACATTGCCCAGTCCTGTGCCATCATCATAATATTTGCTATGCTTAAGCCCATACTTGCAGTCACTGTATTAATCCTTCTCATTAAGCATCTTCCCCCTTTTTTCGTTAACCTTCAATTTTACCCAGCATGATATCCTTCTCCAGGGACTGGTGCCTTCTGAGAGCAGAACAGAAGTATGAGAAAAAGTCTGGTCATTCTCACTTCTAAGAGGCATTCCAGGTATACTATCTCCAAAATAGATTTATTCCTTTGTGGTGGTTAAGTTTGTGTGTCAACTTGGCTGGGCCTTGTTGAGTGGCTGGGCAGCTGGATGTAGTATTCCCCATGATGAGACTGGTAATCAGCTCCATGGTGGGATCAAACACAAGCAGCTGAGTAGCTGCTTTAGGGATGTGGTTTGCTTCCCATATATTTTTAGCAGCTTTGGGAATGGTCTCTAGCTTACAGCACACTTGAACCCTGCATGTAGTTGTATCATTATTCAAAAGCCTACCATGCTCTGCCAATCCTGGGACTTTCAATGGACTAATGTTATCATGGTGGTCTAAGACACTTTCTATACCATCCTTCCCCTTATCCATGTCAGCATGTGGCCCTCAACTAGCCTGAAATTAATCCATCTCCTTCCCTCCCCACCCCTGTAAACTACAAAGTGAGTTCCCTTTCTTAAGCAAACTCTTCTTTGTCTTTTTACAGTAATGGGCTCATACAGTATTTGTCCTTCTGTGATTGACTTATTTCACTCAGCATAATGTCCTCCAGCCTCATTCACATTGTGAGATGATTCAAGTACCCTTCATTGTTCTTTAAGGTAACATAGTATTCCATTGTGTGAATGTACCATAATTTGGTTATCCATTCATCTCTTGCTGCTCACTAAGATTGTTTCCATCTCTTTGTTATAGTGAATTGTGCTGTGATGAACTTAAGTGTGCATATGTCTGTTTGTGCCCTGCCTCTCACCTCTTTAGTATGTATTCCTAGTAATGGAATTGCTGGATCAAACGGTATTTCTATTTTCAGATTTTTTAAGGAACACCATACTGTTTGCCACAATGGTTGTACCATTTTACAATCCCACCAGCAGTGCACAAGAGTGTGTTTTAAAATGTCTCCAAAGAATGAGTTTTAAAAGGTCTCATGATACAAAAATCAGTGTGAAAAATCAATTTTCCTTTTACTTACTAAAATCATACATTTGGGAACTGAAATAAAAGTATCATTTGCAACAGCACCAAAATATGACATGTTGCTTTTGTTGTTGGTTGCTGTCTAGTTGATCCTGACTTATGGAAAATCCATGTGAGAAATTTAAGAATGAATGTATATTTCTATGCTGAAAACTACAAAGTATTGAAAGACATCAAAGAAGACCTAAATAAATGGCTTGAGGGACTCAATATTGTTATGATTTTAATTATCCCTAAATTTATCTATGTTATTGCTGTTGTTTGCCATCGAGTCAGACCCGACTCATAGCGACCCCTCCTTGGGTTTCCGAGGCAGTATCACTATGGAAGTAGATCGCCCAATCTTCCTTCTGAGGAGTGGCTGGTGGGTTTGAACCTCCAGCCTTCTGGTTAACAGTCAAGTGCCTTATCTATAGATCTACTATAATACCAATCAAAATCCTCCCGGACATTTATGTAGAAATTGACAGTTTAATTTTAAAATTTACATGTAAATATAAAGAATCTAGAATAGCATGAATATTTTTGAAAAACAAGAAAAAAGTGGAGGATTTAAAGTACTTGATTTAAAGATTTATTATAAAGATACAATAATCAAGATACTCTTATATTGACAAAAGAGTGTACATACATTGATGGAACAGAATAAAAAATTCAGAAATTTATCCCTTACATATATCATGGCCAATTGATTTACAACAAAGTTGTCAAGATAATTCAATGCAAAAAGAATAGTATTTTCAACAGATGACTGAAAATAGATATTCGTATGGAAACAAAGATAAACTTCAGATCTAACCCTTTAAAAAAATTCAACTTGGGTTGGATTACAGACCTTTATGAAAGAGCTAACAATATAAAACTTTTTTTCTTAAAATTGTTCTTTAGGTGCAAATTTACAAAGCAGAGTTTATTTTACATTCAACATTTCATGTACATTTGGTTTCACTCCCCAATTACCATCCCCAACCCTAATTCACTTTCCTCCCCTCCCTTCCAAGTAACCCCACCACCACCTGTGCCACTCATAGTTATGCACTCTTGTGTGTCGTGCATTTTTTCCATGTGAACGTTGCCCCTCTGGTGTCCCTTGGTCGATTGCTCCAAGGGATGCATCTCCATAGATTATGTGGGTGCATCGGCCTGGGTTGAGTGGTCTGCATGCACATCTTGTTTATTATTGGGCTGAGAGCCAGACCCTGGGAGTGAGTTTTATTCCAGGCCCAAAGTGTATCCCAGGTGATAGTGTTGGGGGTCCCACCAGGCTCCATCCATCCTGTAATTCTGGTCATTACTATGAAACTTCTTGATGGAAACATAGGATGAAGTATTTGTGGTGTTGTGTTAGACAAAAATTTCTTAGTAAGACAAATCACAAAACAAAGAAGGAAAAAGTTAATAATTTGTACTTCATAAAAAAATATCTTTTCCAAAATGACTGTTGGGGAAAAAAAAAGCAAGCTATAGACTGGTAGGAAACACTTTTAAAATTTATATGAGATGAAGGGCTTTCATCTAGAATATATAAAGAGTTCTCAGAACTCACTAATAAGGCAGCAAGCAACTTGATTTTTGAAATGTTTAAAAGTTCTGAGTAGATATTTCTCCAAAGAAGAGATATAAATGAATAATAACCCAAACCCATTTTCATCAAGTTAATTTCTACTCATAGCAATCCTAAAGAGACAGATCAGAACTGCCCCATAGCGTTTTCAAGGCTATACATCTTTGTGGAAATAGACTACCACAGCTTTATCTTGCAAAGCTGCTGGTGGATTAGAACTACTTACATTTCAGTTAGTATCTGAATGCTTAACCACTGCACCACCAAAGCTAATAAGCATATTAAAAGATGTTCAATTTCACCAGTCATTAATTCAGAACCAGTAACCTTTTGCTGTCTGGTTGATTCCAACTTAAAGTGACACTGTAGGACAGAATAGAATTGTCCCATAGGGTTCCCAAGACTGTAAATCTTTATGGTAGCAGAATGCCACATATTTTTCCAGTGGAGCACCTGAACTGCTGACCTTTTGGTTATCAGCCAAGGACTTAATGACTGTCGCAAGGGGTCCTACCAATAGTCATCAGGGAAAGACAAATTTAAAATCACAATGAAATACCACTTCATATTCACTAGAATAATTAAAATGTTAAAGTCTGATAATGCCAGGGGTTGGGGAGGAGTTAGAGCAAATGGGATTTTCATACATTGATGAAAGGGATGTAAAATGGTGCAACAACTGTGGAAAATAGTCTGGCAATTTTTCATAAAGTTAAATTTATATTTATCATATGACCCACTCATTCCACTCTTAAGTATTTAATCAAGAGAAATAAAATAATATGTTCACACAAATAATTTAATATTCATAGACATTTAACTCATAGTAGCCCCAAAAAGGTTTATCAACTGGTAAATGGATGTTGTTGTTGTAGTTATGTGCCATTGAGTCAGATCCGACTCATAGCAACCCCTCCTTGGGTTTCTGAGGCACTATCACTATGGAAGTAGATTGCCCCATCTTCCTTCCGAGGATTGTGGCATATCCATACAATGAAATACTCCTTAGCAACAAAAAGGAATAAACTACTGATATAAGGAGCTATTATGGATTGAATTATGTCCCCCCCAAAAAAATTATGTTGAGTCCATAACCCCTGTTAATCATCTGTTGAAAATACCTGTTAATGTAGTCTTGTTTGAGGAAACAGGACCTTTCATAAAAGATACTATTAGTGAAGTGAATAAGGTCATCCTGGAATAGAGTGAGTCATAATTCTATATAATTAATGTATTATAAAAGAGGAAGAGAGATACACAGGCAAAGTCACATACAAAAAGAAGACACCCTGTGAAGATACATCTAAAAGCAGTGAAAGAATGTTATGGACTACTGGGAGTGACCAGAATCTAGGACAGAGGCAAGAAACAGTTTCTCTCTAAGAACCCTCAGAAAGAGTCTACATGGCCAATACCTTGACTTGGATTACTAGCCTCCAGAACTACCAAAAACCAAACTCAATGATGTCTAGTTGATTTGACTCATAGCAACCCCCCTTGGGTTTTGGAGGCAGTATCTCAACGAGGACACAGAAAACCAAATGAAACATAGAAATGATAAGCCTGGAACCATGAGGTTGAAAGGAAAGATAAAGAAGTGGATCAAGTGTCCACCAGAAGATAATGACCCCTCCTTGGATTTTCAACAGAGTATCTCTATGTAAGTAGATTGCCCAGTCTTCCTTCCAAGGAGTGGCTGGTGAGTTTAAACCACCAGCCTTCTGGTTAGCAGTCAGGTAGGTAACATGCAGGCACTACTCCACCAAAGCTCCCAACTAGAAGAAGAAACTGAATGAAAACAGTGAACAAGGAGAGAGTGTCTAAAATGGCCTGATATGGAGGGGAGGAGAAGATGGCATCATGCCTGTAACCCACATGTTTCTTCCCTCTAACATCTTAATTCCAGAAAAACTAGCTGTTGAAGATAGAGGCAGAGATTCTGGAGCTTTGAACAGCTGAGATGGAGAAAGGGTACTAGATTTAGTCGAAGTGGATAAAAGGAGCAGATTAAACAGTTTGGAAAAATAAACAAATGTGTGTGGCCAGCAGGGAGACAGAGAGGTGGAGAAACAGAAAACTCATTAGTAATACGGGGGAGAGCAGTGGAGAGAAGGAAGAAAAAAGGGAGGGGCACCATGGAACCCATGGAGGCTTTGGGGACTCAGTACCCATACTGAGAGCTTCTGATGGTAACCTTGGGAGTTGAACTGAGTGAGTGGTTAAACTTACTGAGAAACCGAGCAGAAACTTCCTTGGCTTGGGCTGCCACAGAGTTCACAGGGGAGACAGGGAAGGGAGCAAACTCTCTGTGAGTAGGCAGGCCTGGGATTCAACTTTCCCATGACTGCTTTTTAGCACAGAGTGGAAAAGGGTACAAGGTTTTTGTGGCTTTCTGATACAAGTGGAAAGTAGTGGCACCCCAAACCAATGAGTCTCTGCCGATTTTGAACCATGGGTCTCTGCTGGACAGCAAAACGCCATCATTGGTAGCAGTCCCAAGCATACTCAAATCAATCTCCTGGAGCCAGCAACAACTGCACAAAGTGGAAAATGGGCACTCACTACTGGCACCCTTTATATTTTTTTTCTTTTATTTCTCTTTTCTCCCCTTCTCCCCTGCCTATTCCAATAGAAGGAGCACATTAATCTACCACAATACTTGCTTGTCCCAACTCCAAATGTTCTTCATGATGAACAGAGACCTGCATCCACATTCCCAAGAGTGATTCCATCAACACAAAGAGAACTGGAGAGCAACCCAGTACATCTGAATTAACAACCAAAAAAGTACACCTGCTCCACACTTGCAAATATACTTAAACAAAAAATGAGAGTGAAACAAATCAATACATAACAGTTAAAGACAACAACTTCAAAATGTCTAGGAAACAACAGACAACCTCAAATCAAACAGAAAAACAGGACAAGACAATAGAAATAAAACCCCAAGCTAAAGATTTATCTATCATGGAAAAAGAACAGGCAATAGAATTATCTGAGAAGGAATTCAGAAGATATGTATAATGAACTCTATGACAGCTCAAGGAAACCACAATCAGAATTAAAGGGAATATAGACAATACACTGGAAGAATTCAGGAAAACCATTCAAGAACAAAATTACAAGATAAATACACAATCAGTGCTCATATAAAAACAGGATTTAGGAATCCAGAAGATGAACAAAAAATTTAAGAGTTAGACAACACAGTGGAAGGATAAAAGAGTAGACTAGAACTGGCTTAAGAATGCATTTTCCAACTAGAAGATAAATCCCTCGATGTCAGCCTCTATGAAGAGAAACCAGAAGTAAGATTTAAGAGAAATGAAGAGAACATAAGAGTTTTATGGGATGACATGAAAGGAAACAACATACACTTCACTGGAATACCAGAACAAGAAGATGCAAAAAAAAAAAAAAGAAAGAAAGAAAGAACTGAGAAAATTATGGAAGTCTTGCTACCAGATAATTTCCTCCATATCATGAAGGAAGAGAATATGTCTGTCCAAGAAGCTCAGTGTACCCTATACAAGATAGATCCCAAGAGAAAATCACCAAGATACATCATAATCAAACTCTCCAAAACCAAACAGACACACACACACACACACATACACAATGAGAGCAGTTAGGGGAAAAAAAGAAATGTCACTTATAAAGGACAAGCAATAAGACTGAGTTCTGATTACTGAGCAAAAACCATTCAGGCAAGAAGGAAGTGGGATGGGATATATAAAACACTGAAGGAAAGGAACTTCCAATTGAGAATTCTATATCCAGCTAAACTGTCCATCAAGTGAGGGTGAAATCAAGACATTCACAGACAAACAGAAATTAAGGGAGTTTGTGAAAACCAAACCAACCCTACAGGAAATGCTAAAGAGAGTCCTTCCAATAATGAACCTACAACAGAGAACAACAAATTAAAATCAGGACACTTGACACCAACACTTAAAAAACAAACCAGAAATAGATGCTCAAAATAAGCTCATAAAGCATTGTACACAAGGAAACAAGGAAGTCAATCTACAGATGAAAACAGCAACAAAGAAAATAAAGGGGATAAAAATTCTAATTACAAAACTTCCAAATGGAGAAGAAGACAGGAAAATGTCCCTATGGTATTCCAAAATTAAGGAGACAAGAATTAACTTCAGGTTAAGCACAAAGAAAATTAACAATTTCCCTCAGCTAACCTAGAAAAAAGAAAAACATATGGGCTTAGTTAGCACAAAACCAGCAGTAAAGAGGAAAAGAAAAGAAACACTTGATAAAAAAAAATGAGCTGAGCACAGACAAATATTTGGACCAAGGGAATCACCAACAACACAACAAAAACAAAATAGAATGACAGCATCAAAGTCATACCTATCACTAACTACACTCTATGTAAATGGACTAAATGCACCAGTCAAGAGAAAGAGTGGCAGACTGGATAAGAAAAGACCCATTGATATGTGGTCCACAAGAAACACATCTCAGACACAAAGGTAAAAGCAATTTAAAAGTAAAGAGGTGGAAAAAATATATATACCATGCTAAAGATAATCAGAAAAGAGCAGGGGTTAAAATATTAATTTCTCATAAAATAGACTTCAAGGTGAAAAACAGCATAAGGGACAAAGAAGGGCACTGTATGAGCCTAAAAATGTCAATTGACCCAGAAGACATTACCATAATATCTGTTAGGACATAAAACAAGCCTCAATAAATTCAAAAATAGTGAAATACTATAAAGCATCTTCTTGGGCCACACTGCTATAAAGTTAGAAATCAATAATAGGAAGATCAAGAAAAAAATACCAAACATGTGGAAATTGAATAATACAATGCTCAAAAACTATTGAGTAATGGAAGAAATAAAGTGTAAGATAAAATTTTTAAAAAATTCCTAGAAACCAATGAGAATGAAGATATCAAAAACCATAGGGACACAGCAAAAGCAGTACTCACAGGTCATTTTA
>NW_006922863.1:20161-21586 GCF_000298275.1 Orycteropus afer afer | reverse complement strand
ATAGAAAAAGATGGAATACTTCCAAATTCATTCTATGAAGCAAGGATAACACTGATACCAAAACCAGGGAAAAACACCACTAAAAAGGAAAACTATAGACCAATATCCCTCATGAATATAGATACAAAAATCTTCAACAAAATCCTAGCCAACAGAATCCAACAACATATGAGAAAATAATACATCCTGACCAAGTGGGATTCATACCTAGTATGCAAGGATGGATCAACATCAGAAAAACAATCTGTAATCCACCACATAAACAAAGCAAAACAAAAGAACCATATGATCATATCAATTGATGCAGAAAAGACATTTGATAAAATCCAACACCTGTGCCTGTTCAGAATTCTCAGCAACATAGGGATAGAAAGGAAATTCCTCAACATAATAAAGGGCATATACGCAAAGCCAGCAAGCAACATCATTATTAATGGAGAAAAACTCAAAGCATTTCCCTTGATAACAGGAACCAGACAAGGATGTTTTCTATCACCACTCCTATTTACCATTGTGTTGGAAGTCCTAGACAGGGCAAGAAGGAGAAATAAAAGGCATCCAAATTGGCAAAGAGGAAGTAAATTTATCTCTATTTGTGAATGACATGATCCTATATGTAAAAAACCCAAGAGACTCAGAAAAAAAAAAAATTCAATTGGAACCAATAGAAAGGTTCAGCAAAGTGGCAGGATACAAGGTCTGAAAAGGAAATAAGGAAACCAATACCATTTACAATAGCTACCAAGTATATATATATATGAATAAATCTGGTTTACCAGAGACACAAGAGTCCTACATAAAGAAACTACAAGGTATATACATAAATGGAAGAACCTGCCTTTTTCATGGATTGGAAGACTGAATATTGTGAAAATGTCAGTACTACCCAAAGCAATCTACGTATACAATGCAATCCCAATCCAGATACTGTCAACATTTTTTAAGGATACGGAAAAAACAATTATTGACTTAATATGGAAAGGAAAGAGACCTTATATAAGCAAAGCACTGCTGAAGAAGAAAAACAAAGTAGGAGCTCTCAAACTCCCACATCTCAAAACCTACTATAAAGTCACAGTAGTTAAAACAACATGGTATTGGTACAATGATAGACAGATAGACCAATGGAACAGAATAAAAAAACCCAGAAATAGACCCATCCATCTATGGACAACTGATCTTTGACAAAGGATCAAAACCCATTAAATGGGGGAAAGACAGCCTCTTTAACAACTGGTGTTGGCAAAATTGGATATCCACCTGCAGAAACATGAAACAAGACCCATGCCTCATCCCATGCACAAAAACACTAAAATTGGATCAAAGACTGCAGTGTAGCAAATTACATGATATGGCTTTTCTAGACATAGTCTTTGGAAACTCCTTCATGGAGTTTGCCAAGAGCAACTGAGTAGCTCCTCTCCT
>NW_006922863.1:18566-19151 GCF_000298275.1 Orycteropus afer afer | reverse complement strand
AGGCTGGTGGTTCAAACCCACCAGCCACTCCTCAGAAGGAAGGTTGGGCAATCTACTTCCATAGTGATACTGCCTCAGAAATCCAAGGAGGGGTCTCTAGTTGGTTCCGACTCAATGGCACATAAATAACAGGGGCAAATTTAGGGGCCCTAATTTACAGTATGACTAGATTATTAAGTGTAACCAAAAATGCACAAGCAGTGGAAGAGAAGCTAGATGACTGGACCCTTTTTAAAATTAAATTCTCTTATTCTTTTTCTTTTAATTGTGATTTGAGGGCAAATTTACAGAGCAGAATTTGTTCTACATTCAACAGTTCTTGTACATTTGGTTTCAACTAAAAAAAAAAAAAAAGAACTAACACTTAATAAGTACTAAATCTTTTGCCAAACCCTGTTTTAAGTATTTTTCTTTTAATATATTGTCTCCTTTCTTCACCACAAAACTGTATGAGGTACTTAGTATTAAATAACTCATTTAACAAATCAAGAAACCAAGATAAAAAAAAAATTAAGTGACTTGCTCAAGGTCACATAGTGAGCAGCAGAGCTATGAATAAAATATCTGACACCAGAGGTTAAAATA
>NW_006922863.1:17452-18466 GCF_000298275.1 Orycteropus afer afer | reverse complement strand
AAATAAAAAGTAATAATTAAACTCTCATGTGCATTGAAAGACTTCTCCAAAAGGGTAAAAAGAGAACCAACAGATTGGGAGAAAATATTTGGCTTTGACATAGCTGGCAAGAGACTTTTCTCCAAAATTTATAGAGCTCTCCAACAACTCAATGCCAAAAAGATGAACAATCCAATTCAAAAAAGGGGAAGGAACATGAACAGACAGTTCACTAAAGATGATATAATGGCAGCCAACAAACAATTGAGGAAATGCTCATGATCACTAGCCATTAGAGAGATGCAAATCAAAACAATAATGAGGTATCCTCTCACATCAGCAATAATAGCAAAGTTCCACAGGACAGAGTAACAAATACTGGCGAGGTTATGGAGAGATTGGAACTCTGATACACTGCTGGTGGAACTGTAAAATGATACAACCATTGTGGAAAATGGTATGCCATTTCCTTAAAAAACTGAAAATAGAAATTCCATTTGATCCAGCAATTCCATTCATAGGAATATATCCTAAAGAGGTGATAGACAGGACATGAACAGGCATATACACACCCATTTTCATTGCAGCACTGTTCACTATAGGAAAGAGATGGAAAAACCTTAATGCTCACCAACAGATGAATGTTGTTGTTGTTGTTGTTGTGTTGTTACAGTGCCATCAAGTCGTTTCTGACTCATAGCAACCCCATGCACAGCAGAATGAAACACGGCCCAATCCTGCGCCACCTCCATGATCATTGCTATACTTGAGCCCATTGTTGCAGCCACCATGTCAGTCCACCTTGTTGAAGGCCTTCCCCTCTTTCGTCGATCCTCCACCTTACCAAGCATGACATCCTTCTCCAGGGAATGGTCCCTTCTGACAACATGACCAAAGTAGGTGTGACAAAGTCTGGCCATACTAACTTCAAAGGAGCATCTTGGCTGCACTTCCTCCAGGACAGATCTGTTAGTTCTTTTAGCAGTCCATGGTACTTTCAACATTCTTCACCAGCACCGCAACTCAAAAGCATCA
>NW_006922863.1:16484-16933 GCF_000298275.1 Orycteropus afer afer | reverse complement strand
TTCCTCCAGTCCTGATGCCATGTTTTTCTTCATATAGTCCAGCTTCTCAGATTATTTGCTCAGCATATAGATTGAATAAGTATGGGGAAAGGATAAACTCTTGGTTGGCTGTTTTCCTTTTCCTTCAGGGTTATATCGGTATCATCCTATTGTCTTCTTGCCTACATGGCTTCTGCTGACAAATCAGAGCTTAGTCTTATTGGTTTCAGCATGTACATTAATTTTTGGTTTTCCCATGCTGCTTTCAAGGTTCTATTTTTGTCTTTGAGTTAGTTTGATGATGATAGGCCTTGGTGATTTTCTTTTGGGTCTATCATGGTTGGGGTTCTTTGAACTTCTTGAATGGATGTCATCTCATCTTTCATCATATGAGGGAAATTATCATCTAACAATTATTCAGCAATTTTCTCTGAGGTTTTATTTGTCTCTTCCTGCTGTGGAATTCCAGT
>NW_006922863.1:11992-15267 GCF_000298275.1 Orycteropus afer afer | reverse complement strand
AAGAGTAATAAGGGAACTATTGCAACTTTTTTTTAGTCATTAGCTTTCAGTTCATTTGCCCATGTTGTCCTTGGCAAGCTGAGCCTATTCTTAGCTTGCTGCCCAGATTGGAACACTGCTTGAAAATATTCAAAATGGTCATGCCACTTGCAAATATTCAAAGTGGCTGTGTCCTCAGGACAGCTGTCAGTCCATAGATCTGGTTTTCTCCTTTTTTACTGTTTTCCCTTCTAGTCGTCAGCCACTAGTGCAGTTATCCATGCAGTCTTCAGTGAGTAGACACAATTCTTAGGTTTCTGCCTGGATCAGAATGCCACTTGTAAGTACTCAATTGGTTGTGGTGTCAGGACAGTCTACAGTCCACAGCTCTATTTATGTCCTTACTCATTGTTTACATTCAATTTCTTTGATTATTTGGTATTTAATCCACTTCTTTATCCTTCCATTCAAATACCAGGCTCTCAGGATGATCTTCTGTATCTGTTTCATTTTGGTTTCTCATTTCTTTGTTGCAGAGGGCCTGTGGTAGCTTGTTTGCCTATACCACAATCTTGCTGGAAGTTCAGGATTTCTGGTGATTTACCTTGATTCCATCCCCTCCTCTCCCAGGCTTCACACAGTATTCTTAAAAATAGAAACCATGAAATTGTGGTGTCTTTGAAAAAAGCAGGCTTACAGCCACTGGTGAAAGCTGACCATGTTTGGGACTCCTGAAAAAGTGCAATTCAATAGGACTGTCACTATTAGAACTATACCCTACCTTTCTGGAAAAGCCAAATTTGTGGAGAATTCTTGTTATATGAACTTATTCAGAGCTCACTTCATAGGAAAATTCCTACTCTTCAGATGTATGTCAAAAACAGTCAGTGGCAGTTTTTGAACATTGCAGCTGTCTGAAATGCCAGTTGAAACTTGTATTCTCATAGCCAAAAATAAAGAAAGAAAGAAAGAAAGAAAGAAAGAAAGAAAGAAAGAAAGAACTGAGAAACAAGAGTGCATTAAGGACTTTCAAAGATCTCTGACCTAATCCCGGGGATCTAGAAGGATACACAAACATGCACAAAGTCTATGTGCATGCTATATAAGGCTTGAGAAGGTCTCAATTATTCATCTCTGTTTGAACTTGAGAGCCTATGGAAATAAGAGATGAAGGCTAATGCAATGTTGAAAATGTGTTCCAATATGCATACAAGACCTCTCAGCAAAGAGAATAACATATATTGGTTTGATTCACTTAAACAAATATCTAGAACTAGTGCAACCACTAGTTGATCACTATGATAATCAAGGAGTAACTTTAGTGGCCATAGACATTGAAAAATACAGACATTCACAAACTGGTACTTAAAAGAGTTAGTGAAAAAACAGCAACAAGAAATATTTGGGAGGATTTAATATCTAGAGATGCCATAGTATATTCCCACATAACATTTTAAATGTCCTCTTTTGAAAAAAAATGGAATATGAAAATATAGATAAAGTACACCCACAAACAGGAAAAAGAGCAATTAATATAAACTTCCCTTCGGAAGTCCAGAGTTTGGACTTATTGGACAAAGGCTTTAAATAAGCTAATATAAATATGTTAAAAAACTAACAGAAACTAGTTTTATAAAATTGAAGAGAACTATAAGAACAATGTCTTATTGAATAGAGATCAATAAAGAGAAAAAAAAATAAAGGAACGAAATGGAAATTCTGAAATTGAAAAGTACAAAGGCTGAAATGAAAAAAATTCACTAGAAGCACTCAACAGCAGATTTGAACTGGCCAAGAAGGAATCAACAACTTTAAGATAAATTAATTGATATTACTCAGACTGATGAAAAAAAAAGAAAACGAATCAAGATATATGAATAATACATCAGAGACCTGAGGAACACCAATGTATACATACTAAAAGTTCCAGGGGAAGGAGCAAGAAAATGGACCAGGAAAAAAAAATTGCAAAAATAATGCCCAAAGACATCCCAAATATGACAAAATATATCAACTTACAAGCTCCAGAACCTCAACAAATTGCATTAGATGAGCTCAGAGACTCAACAAGACATGTCATTTCAAACTTTTGAAAACCTAAGACATAGAGATCAGAAAGAGAGAAGTGACTCATTATTACAAGGTGTTCCCAATAACATTAATAGTGGAACGGCATAATCCAAGTATCCAAAGAAAGATATCAACAAAGAATTCTATATAAAAATTGTCCCTCAAAAATTAAGGAGAAATTGAGAGTTCTGGTAAGATGGGGGAATAGGCAGCCAACTACACAGACCCTGTTCAACAAAGAAAAGAGCAATCAATTAACACAGATACAGAAGATAATCCTGGAGCCCTGAATTTTGAAAGGATGGATACAGAAGTGGGCTAAACTCCAACTAGTAGGAGAACCTGCATGAAAACACCAAAAAAGGAGACATAAGGAGCTGCAGACTGTTAGCAATCCTAATGATATGGACAGTTTGAATATTTCCAAGTGATGTTAGTACCTAACAATTAAACTATAAATCATCCCTGCTAGTCAGGGGCTGCACAGGGGAATGCACTGGTGACTGGTGAATTAAAGGGGAAGCAGGAAAGAGGGAGATGGGCTGAGCTGTGGACTTTTTGTTGTCCAGAGGATGCAGCCATTTAGAATGTTTACAAGGGGTTCGACCATTTTGGATATTTAAAGCAACAGTATTCTCTCAGATTCCAGGGACCTAAGAATAGGCTCCACTTGCTGAAAACCACAAGAACATACTGGACATTGAGGACTGGAGAGGTGTGACATTCCTCTTTTCACTCTTATATCCCACAGCCTCTAGGTGAACAGAAGTGTGGTCATCCCTCACTCCCACCCACCTTCTGGGCTAGCACAAATTACATTCCAGTCTGTGTGCTCTGACAGAGCCTAGGTGCCTAGCCTCACTCTGCCTAGATTTTTTCTCTTTTCTTTCTTTCTTTTTGTTTGTTTGTTTTTGTCTTTTTTAAAATTATCATTTTTTTCTTTTCTTTCTACTTTTTTCATCCTTGTTATTACAGTTCTGTCTTCTTCCCTCCCAGGTTCTAGTTTTTTGCTTTTCCTCTCTACCTTTTAGCTGGTTCCCATTTTTTTTCCTTATGTTTCTCCCCATTCTTTGCTTTTTATTTTGCATTTTGTTCTCATTTTTTCTTCAATTTTCTCCTACTCTTCCTCTTTTCCCTTATTCCTTCCTCCCTAGATAATTGTTTTTTCCTATTCCTCCCTTTTTCTATTCATATTTCTTTTGGCTTTTTGAAGTATTTATTTAAAT
>NW_006922863.1:11245-11749 GCF_000298275.1 Orycteropus afer afer | reverse complement strand
TGTGTATTTTTTGTCCTCTTGCTTTTATTCTTTTTTTTTGATGGTTTTTCAATTATTGTTTTTGTCTAACTGTGTTGGAGGTAGCAACCATGCCCATACAACTTAACCACACTCACAATTCCTGCATCTCCTCTTACTGACTGAGAGCCACCACTTCCTTCTGCACTAACTGGCCAAAAATACACAAACACCAATAAGATCCTGACTCACCCTTAACCCTTAACTCACTCTCAACAAACAGTTAACAGAGACATGTGCAGCCAAGCTCATTCTCTACCATATGCACCAGGAGACAGGTGGTGAATGTATAAGTGCTGCCAACTAGTGAATAGAGAAGCATAGTACCCTGCTTGCTTAGATATGTCTAAAGAAAAAAAAAAGAAATGAAAAATTTTGGATGAAACACTGAAATATATACTCAACACTGAAATACAAATACAACAACATCACAATGTCTAGGACAAAACAGACCATCACAGTCCACACAAAGAAACAAGATAAAGC
>NW_006922863.1:6402-8095 GCF_000298275.1 Orycteropus afer afer | reverse complement strand
AAAGGATGGAATCCTCCCAAATTCATTTTATGAAGCAAGCATAACCTTGATACCAAAACCAGGCAAAGACATCACTAAAAAGGAAAACTACAGACCAATATCCCTCATGAATACAGATGCAAAAATCTTCAAGACAATCCTAGCCAATAGACTCCAACAACATATCAAAGAAATAATACATTTTGGAGAGTTCTAGTAAGATGGTGGAATAGGCAGACAAACTACACAGACCCACTTCAATAAATTAAAGGAAAATCAATTAACATAGATACAGAAGATAATCCTGTAGCCCTGAGCTTTGAAAGGAAGTATACAGAAGTGGACTAAACTCCAACTAGTAGAAAAACCTGCACAAAAACTCCAAAAAAGGAGACCTGAAGTCTGTCAGCAATCTTGACAGCATGGACAGCTTGCATAGTGCCAAGTGGTGTTTGGACCTAAGAATTAACCTGAAAATCGGCCCTGCTAGCCAGGGGCTACACAGAGGACTGTACTGGTGGTTGGTGAATAAAAGGGAAAGCTGCGAAGAGGGAGACGGGATGAGCTGTGGAGTTTTGGCTGTATGGTGGGTGCTGCCATTTAGAACATTTACAAGTGGTTCAACCATTTTGGATATTTAAAGTGACAGTGTTCTCTCAGGTTTCAGGCACTGAATAATAGGCTCCACTTAAGAATGTTCCTAACAGGAACAACTAGAAAGGTGTGGTACTACTCTTGTTACTCTTATACACCCCAGCCTCTTGGTGAATGGAGGTGTGGCCATCCTTCACTCCCATCAATTTTCTGGGCTGGCAGGAATTCCATCACTGTCTGTGGTCTCTGAGGGACTCTGGGTACCCTGCCCCACCCTGTCCAGATTTTTTCCTTCTTCTATTTTTTCCTTGTTTTAGTTTGTTTATTTTTGTCAGTTTTAAAATTATTATTATTACTATTTTGTCCTTTTTATTATTATGCCTTATTCTTCCCTTCCCGGGTTCTAGTTTGCAGCTTTTTCTCCCTCCCTGTTCCTGGTTCTCATTTCTTTTTTGTTTCTTGAGGATAACCCCATTCTTTGTTTTTGCTTTTGCATTTTTTTGCATTTTTTCCTTTATTATTCTCCTAGACTACTTCTTTCCTCTTATTGCCTCCTCCCCAGATATTGTGGGTATGTTTCCTTTTTTTTTCCCTTTATGGTGATTGCTCATGTGTGTCTCTGTGGTATGTTTTTTATCCACTTACTTTCACTTTTTTATTTATTTTTTTAATCATTGTTTTTGTCTACTTACTGAGTGAAGGCCATGACTTCCTTCTGCACAAACTGGCCAATGATATACGAATACCAATAAAAGCCTGATTCACCATTAACTGCTCTTCACAAACAGTTAACAGAGAACAAAATACAACAACATCACAATGTCTAAGAGAAAACAGACCATCACAGTGCACACAAAGAAGCAAGATAAAGCAGTAGAAACAAGCGGGCATGATACAGACCCAGGACATATCCCTCAGGAATATGCAGCATTGGAACTCTCTGATAAGGAATTCAAAGGAATTATACTTAGGTATCTTCAAAGGATTGAGAGAGAGATTGAGGAAAACACTGACAAAATAAAGAAAAACATAGACAAAACTCTAGAACAATTTTGGAAGAAAATACAAGAACAAAATGACAAAATAAATGAAAAATTAGAAATGATACAAAATTGACAGA
>NW_006922863.1:5706-6302 GCF_000298275.1 Orycteropus afer afer | reverse complement strand
AAGTTATGGAAGTATCCAAAATAAAATAAGCTTACAAGATTGTAAACAGGGAACCAGAGACATCAATTGGCAAGTGAGGACAACTACAAAACAAAAAGCGGGAAAAATCACGTAGTTACAGAACTTCTAAATGGTGAGGAAGTCAAGACAGTTGTAAGATATTATGGACTATTCTAAACACAGGTTTAAAATTATAAATTACAGGGTAACCTCAAAGAAAAAATGGTAAACCTTCACATCACAATAATAAAGAAGACAAGCACAAATATTTACAAATACCAAAGCAACAGCAATGAAGGAAATGATAATATGATTCATTAACCAAACGAGCTCAGCAGAGAAAATTATATGGAACAAAGAAATAAGGAACACCACAAAAAAGCACATACCAAAATAATAGCAACCAATTCATACTTGTGATAATTACATTGAACGCCAATGGATTTGATGCATCACTCAAGAGACAGAGAGTTGCAGACTAGAGAAGTACACTTAACCAATCAATATGCTATCTAAAACAGACACACCTTAGAGACAAAGACAAAAATAGATTAAAAGTCAAAAGCTGGAAAAAGTTATGTAAAGCAAATGGCAAC
>NW_006922863.1:4285-5516 GCF_000298275.1 Orycteropus afer afer | reverse complement strand
TGAAACACACTATTTACCTAAACTAACACAGACTGAGGTGGAAACTTGAACAGATCTATAACAAAAGAAGAAATTGAATAGGTCATTAAAAAAAAAAAAAAAAAATGACCACCAACAAAAAAAGGCCTGACTCAGACTGTTTCAATGGAGAATTCTACCAAACATTCTGAGAAGAACTGACACCAATCCTACTTAAACTATTCCAGAACACAGAAAAGGATGGAATCTTCCCAAATTCATTTTATGAAGCAAGCATAACCTTGAAAACAAAACCAGGCAAAGGCATCACTCAAGAGGAAAACTACCAACCTTCACTCATGAATATAGATGCAAAAACCTACAACAAATTCCTAGCCAATAGACTCCAACAACATATCAAAAAATTAATAAATCATGACCCAGTGGGGTTCTTATCAGGTGTGCAAGGATGGTTCAACTTTAGAAAAATGATCAACATCATCCACCACATAAATAAAACAAAGCAAAAGAACCACATGATCATATCAATCAATGCAGAAAAGGCATTTGATAAAATCCAACACCAATTCCTGATCAATACTCTCAGCAAAATAGGAACAGAAAGGACATTCCTCAACATAATAAAGAGCATATATGCAAAACCAACAGCTACTTTATTCTCAATGGAGAGAGACTGAAACTGTTCCCCTTGTGAATAGTACCCAGACAAGGATGCCCTCTACCCTCACCTCTTATTCAGCATTGTGTTGGAAGTCCTAGCCAGGGCACTAGAGCAAGAAAGGAAAATTAAAGGTATCTAAATTGGTAAGGAAGAAGTCAAATTATCCCTATTTGCTGATGATATGATCCTGTACCTAGAAAACCCAAGAGACACAGTGAAAAATCCACTGGAACTAATTGAGAGGTTTCAGCATAGTAGCAGGATACAAGACCGATGTACAAAAATCTCTTGGATTCCTCTACACAAGCAAAAAGATTGCTGAAAAAGAAATAAGGAAATCAAAGCCATTTACAATAGCTACAAAAATAAATGAATAAATAAAATACTTGGGAATAAATCTTACTATGGGCACAAAAATCCTGTGCATAGAAAACTACAAAACACTACTTCAAGAAACCATAAAAGACCTACATAAATGGAAGAATATCCCATGCTCATGCATAGGAAGATTGAACATTGTGATAATGTCAATTCTACCCAAAGCAATCTATACATCTAATGCAATCCCAATCCAGATCCCATCAACATTCT
>NW_006922863.1:1665-2734 GCF_000298275.1 Orycteropus afer afer | reverse complement strand
TGCCCCATCTTCCTTCTGAGGAAGCAAAAATAGTGCTGGCAAAACTGGATGAAGAAATGAAGAAAATCAAAGATGCATGGAAACAATTAGTCCAAGTGAATCATACACCATGTGATCCTCAGCTGATAAAACTATGAGACCAGAAGTTCCGGATGTTGCCCGGCTGCCACTGTCAACCACTTGGAGGGGGTCTATGTAGGAAACCCTTGACAGAGTGGGAGAACAATGTGAAACAAAACTCAAAATCATAAAAAATAAAGGGACAGGTTTGTTGGTCTGATAGAGCCTGATGGAACCCCTAGGACCATGGCCCCTAGTTGCCCTTCAGCTATGGAATTGAACCTACTCCTGTGGCTTCCAGCCAAATAAAAGACAGGCATATGTGCTGAACATTTAGTTTAGGTAGATACACTCTTTGGAGGGATCCATCATGGGCGAATAGAAGGGCTTTGCATGCACAGAGAGACAGCTTAGGAGGCAGGAGTGCATGGGGAGGAAGGACACAGGGAAGAGGTAAGTATGGAGACAAAATGGGAAGGGAGCTGTTCAATTGTGGGAAATTTCAGTCAATATCATGAGATAAAGTGTATCTGAGCTGCTGTATGGAAAGTGAATTTGCTTTGTAAATTTTCACCCAAATCACATTAAAAATAACAAAATATATATAATACATTTTAACCAAGTGGGGTTCATATCAGATATGCAAGCATGATTCAACATTAGAAAAACAATCAATGTCATCTATCACACAAAGGAAACAAAGGAAAATAACTACATGATCAAATCAATCAATGCAGAAAAGGCATTTGATAAAACCCAACACCAATTCCTGATCACAACTATTAGCAAAATAGGAACAGAAGGAACATTCCTTAATGTAAAAAAGGGTATATATGTAAAACCAACAGCCAACATTATTTTCAATGGAGAGAGACTGAAACCATTCCCCTTGTGAACAGGAACCAGATAAAGATGCTCTGTATTACTGCTTACATTCAACATTGTAGTCAAAGTCCTAGCTGAGGCAATAAGGCAAGAAAGGGAAATCAAAGCCATCCAAATTGGTAAG
>NW_006922863.1:0-575 GCF_000298275.1 Orycteropus afer afer | reverse complement strand
AAACCAAAACCAAACTTACTGCCGTTGAGTCCCATCCGACTCACAGCAACCCCTCTTTGGGTTTCCGAGGCAGTGTCAATACGGAAGAAAATTGCCCCATCTTCCTTCCGAGGAGTGGCTGGTGGGTTTGAACTGCCAGCCTTATGGTTAACAGTCAAGTGCCTTAGCCACTATGCTACCAGAGCTCCCTTATTAGCCATTAGAGGGATGCAAATCAGAAGAAAAAAAATGAGATATCATCTCACACCAGCAATAATAGCAAAGTTCAACAGGACAGAAAGTAACAAATGCTGATGAGGTTGTGAAGAGTTTGGAACTCTCATATACTGCTGGTGGGACTATAAAATGGTATAACCATTGTGGAAAATGGTATGCCATTTCTTTAAAAAACTGAAAATATAAATACCATTTGAACCAGCAACTCCATTAGTCACAATACATCCTAAAGAGGTGAGAGACGGGACACAAACTGACATATGCACACCCAAGTTCATCGCAGCACAATTCACTATAGCAAAAAGATGGAAACGAACTAAATGTCCATCAACAGATGAATGGATAACTAAATTATGGTA
>NW_006922862.1:152099-158297 GCF_000298275.1 Orycteropus afer afer | reverse complement strand
TCTTCTGTGTCTGTGTTAATTGGTTTCCCTTTTCTTTGTTGAAGAGGGTCTGTGCAATCCTTCTGCCTAGTCTGCCATCTTGCCGGAACCCCTCAAATCTATTCTTTAGATGGTTTCTAAATTCAGGAGGAATATATTCAAGGTCATATTTTGGTTCTCCTGGACTTGTTTTAATTTTCATCAACTTCAACTTGAACTTGCATATGAGCAGTTGATGGTCTGTTTCACAATCAGCTCTTGGCATTGTTCTGGTTGAAAATATTGAGCTTTTCCATCTCCTCTTGCCACAGATGTAGTCAATCTGATTCCTATGTACTCCGTCTGGAGAAGAGCATGTGCATAGTTGCTGTTTATATTGTTGCAAAAAGATAATTGCAATGAATAACTCATTGGTCTTATGAAATTCTATCATGTGATCTCCAGCATTATTTCTGTGACCAAGGCCAAATTTTCCATCTACTGTTGATTATTCTTTGTTTCCAACATTTATATTCCAGTCACCAGTGATTAGTAACACATCTTGATTGCATGTTTGGTCAATTTCAGACTGCAGAAGTTGATAAAAATCTTCAGTTTCCTCATCTTTGGCTTTGGTGTTTGGTGCATAAATTTGAATAATAGTTGTATTAACTAGTCTTCCTTGTAAGTGTATGGATATTATCCTAACACTGACAGCATTGTACTTCAGGACATCTCTTGAAACATCTTTGTGATGATGAATGCCATGCCATTCATCTTCAAATTATCATTCCTGGCATAGTAGATCATATCGTTATCCAATTCAAAATGGCCAAAACTGGTCCATTTCTGATCACTAATGCCTAGCATAGCAATCTTTATGCATTCCACTTCATTTTTTATAACTTCCAATTTTCCTAGTTTCATACTTTGTACATTCCATGTTCCAGATATTAGTGGATGAATGAAGCTGTTTCTCCTTAATTTGAGTCATGACATGTCAATACAATGAGGTCCCACAAGATTTACTTTATCCATATCATTAAGGTTGTTTCTATTCTGATGAGGCAGTTCTTTCCCAGTCTTATTGAGTGTCTTCTGACCTAAGGGGCTTGTCTTCATGAGCTCTGTCAGACAATGTTTCCAGGCTATTCATAAAGTTGCCCAGTAATGTATCAGACAGTGTTTCTCTGCTATTCTTTAGGTTTTCCCTGGTCAATTTTTTGAGAAGTGGATGGCCTCCTCCTTCTTATGAGTGTGTCTCAGTCTGTAATCTGCATTGATACTTGTGCACCATGTGCAACCCTGCTGGTATTTGAAATACTGGTGGCACAACATCAAACCTCACAGCAACATGCAAGCCCCACAAGATGACAAACTGATAGACAAGTTTGTCTCCTTTAGCTGTTGGAAACCTGTCCACCTTCCTCTTACCTAATTGCTACCTGAATCCTGCCACTTTGTGATCCTCGGCACTCCCTCCCTTTCCTGCTGCTGGGGTGGTGGTGGATCCTGTCTCCTTCCTCTTATCTGGTCCTGTCACTTTTCATGGTTGTAAAATACAGCATCAGAAATGAGGGAACCTTTAAATTAGTTGAAATGACATGATAGTTGAAACAATACATTCAAACATATCAACAAGAGTTAGTATGGTATAGGTCCTGGTAATGTTTTGTGCTGTTATAAATAAGGTCATAAAGTCACCATGAGCCAAAGCCAACTCAATGGTAACTAACAAAAGCACTTTTATGTATATGTATATGTGTGTGTATGTATATGTATTGCAAATATGACACATTCACATATGTGTGAATATACACTCAGGTATATACACATATGTGTATATAAATGTATACATATACCCACATAAATATATATTTATATATAATTAATGTTTATATGAGGTAGTTTTATCATTCACTTATTAATAAGAAAAGTGACCTAATTAGTTTATTTTTCTTCACCCATATAGGAAGTATGAGCCCAAACTTAAACTTAATAATGCCTGAGTCAAAGTTATTGCATATTGCTTTATACTACATGTCTCTAATTCATATGTAAGAATTAAATGAGATCATTGTTTATAAGATACATGGGTAAATATCACATTTTCAAGAACCCTTGGAGGTGTAATGGTTAAGGGTTTAACATTCAGTAGTGTGAAACCACTAGCCACTCTGTAGGAGAAAGAGGAGGTCATCTGCTTCTGTAAAGAATTCAGTCTAGGAAACTCTGTGCAGTAGTTCTACTCTGTTATGTGGGGTCACTATGATTTGGAGTTGACTTGACAGCAGTAAGTTTTGTTATTTTTTTTAACATGGTTTAAACTGGAAACTACTTTCCCTTTTTTTTTTTTTTTTTCTCTGAACATATTTTTATACCAAGAATAAATCATAACAATGATCTTATATTTTAAAATTGTATTAAGCATGGTGTTATACTTACTATAAATTGAATTATTTAAATGACTATCTAAGGAATTTTTGTGACACAACGGTTATGCCCTTGTCTGCTATCTGAACGATCAGCAGTTTGAACCCACTGGTGTGGCTCCTTGGAAGAAAAGTACTGACAATCTATTCCCATAAAAAATGTTAGCCTAGAAAATCCTATGGGGCAGTTCTATTCTTTTCTATAGGGTCTCTATGCTGAAACTGATCACACAACAATAACAAACTAATTTATGATTGTTAGGCATAGCTGATCATATTCATAAACAGGTCTCCAAACAAATTCTTCCCACTTTACTAAAACTGAAATAAATTCAAATTTATAAAATGTGGATGTAAAATAATGATAATTGGAATAGAAAAAATTATGAGGTGATGCTCTGCTAGAAACTTCATTTCCCTTCTAGAAAAAAAGGACATTGCATAGCAACCAAATCTCTTGACTGACAGCATCAGAAACAGAAATGCTTGATTCAAAGATGGTAACCAACTGCTACAATTTGAATGTGTGTCACTCTCCACAGTTCTGGCAATAAGCCAGTGTCTTGAATGAGGCCCCTGAAAAAGCTCACTGTTCTGCCCTGCAATTTTCCCCATTCCTGTTATTCCTCCAGTATGCTCACATTTTGCAAATTTGGGTCTGTTCCGATTTTACTGCACTGGCAATCACTGAATCTGTTTGAACTAGTTCAAGATCCTATCCATAACCTTAGAAAAATCTACTATATAGTTTCCAATGAGTACAGACATGTTATTTAAACTGCATAAAATTAAGAACAAAAATATCCAGAAAAGTGCTAGGCAATATAGCCATTTATTTACTTAAAACAATTTTCTATGTGAGATTAATACATCCTTGAATGAAGCAATCAATTCATACATCCAAAATTACATCAGAATATTTTTTTTTTAATTTGTAATATTTTTCAATGAACTCAATCAAATCCTCTTAATAGTAGTATTCATTACATCATCAACTTATCTTCTAACTCTTGTCAACCGTTATTTGGTATCAGAAATCAAGAAGCATTCAAATTTACAAGCCCACATAAAACATCCTACTTAGGCAAATAGTCCATCTGCTGCAATATAAGTAGGCCAAATACCATTTCCAACTAGACTCAGACACTCACAATACAGTGAGGATTAAATCAATTAAAACCACATTCTACTAGAAATATTTAAAATCTTAATATATTCATGCTATATAATTATATACAATCTGTTCATGAAGACACTTCACATATCCCAAGACGTTTGAATGTCAAATGACATTTTCACCTACCACAAGCAAATTTTCCACAAAAATGTTTGCTGTACTTTTCAATCAGTAGATCTATGATTTCTCAAACTATTTTTATATTCAATCATATTAACAATTTGTCTTCTGATATAGTATTAAAACACTTGAGGTCTTCACCAATGAAAGGAAGTTAAAGAAAAAGCACAAGCTTTTTCTTAGGTTTAAATATATTTTTTTAGGATTATTACATATCTTTTCACATAAGACAAGTTCAGTTATATATTCATGCATCTAATTATATAAATAGTGTTTGTAAAATGAATATAAACAATGTTTAAGGTTTTAGAAAAATACAAAACATATCTCATATGATTTCCAAACACCCTGTGGAGAAATCTGATCAAATATTCATTGTATATATATCAACATTTCTCTTTTGTTCAAAACCCCGGGTTGCTTTATCTTACCAGAAAGAGAAGTTTTAAAATGTTCTATGAAGCCCTTCATAATCTGTTGAACCTCTCTGCCTTTCTCCTCCTTCTAAGGACAATATTACCAAATCTTTAATCTATCATTCTCATCTTTGTTTACCCTGATGCATTCTGACTTGCTTCTCGTCTTTCCTTAAACTCCTCCAGAAATCTTTCTCTCTCAGAGTTCTGTGCCTGCTATTTCCTCTGCTTGGCATAGTGTTTTGCAAGCCCTTGCTGAAAAGTCACCTTTTTAATGACCCATCCCTTGACCATGAATAGTAGTATTTCAGCACTGCAGGACTTTCTTCCCTATTTCATTGGTCTCTGTCACACTTATCACCATCTAACTACTATATATTTTAATATATTTATTGATTTTCTGTCACCTTCCACTAGAATATAAGCTTACTTAGAATAGTGATTTTTGTTCACATCTCACCTTCAATTCTTAGATTAGTTTTGACATTATGGCATATTCCCATAATGTATTATACAACAACAGCAAGATAATAAAAAAGGGAAAACAAACTAAATCTCCACATAGCATGAATGTATATAGGAACCATATTATTGAGTTAAAAAGTAAGGGAAATATATAGAAGATACAAACAATATGAAAACATTTTTATAATGCTCAAAAAAAAAAAAAACAAATAGCACTAAGCAATATATATTGTAGAGTTTCATAAATATGTGACAAATTATTAAAAATGGAGAAAATGCCAGATATAAATTTCATAATAGTGGTTGTCCATTGGGTGTTTGATCATTTAAAAAAAATATTTCAGTGCTTACTTTGGGTGGTTTACTTATGTTATTAATTAATGCTTGCTTATTATAGTTTATATCATGAATGACACATAATCTTTTATATATCAATTATTACCATATATATATCTCAATTATAAAATTATTTTAAATATAATGTGAATTATTCTTTTTCATCCAATGGCAAAATATAAAAATGTATGATATTCTGTTGAACAGGAGTGATAAAACAAATAATCTCACTTATCTCACTCAATGGCTATTGCGTAAGTATATTGCCAAAAGCATTTAGACTACGATTTAATAGTCTATGTTAAAATTTAATATGTGTTCCCACTTTAAAAGTTCCATCACTCCATGTCTCCTGTAGAGGAATGATCACATTTCCAGTAAGATATGCATTGAATTTCAAAACAGTAGTTTTCAATAACAAACAAAAAAAAAGAAACAGAATAATGTCTGTTCATTGTACCTTCAGCCTATGTAATATGATAAAAGTTGAAAGTATAAAAATGGTGAATATATTAAGTGAAATAATATTAAGTGAAAATAACAAAATTATATCTATGTCAATATTCAAAATCTATCTACCTATATCTATGTATTTAAATATACATCTATTTTTACATGAATGTATATATATATATATGTGGAACAGATCATCAACTGCTCGTATGCAAGTTCAAGTTGAAGCTGAAGACAATAAAAACAAGTCTAAGAAGGCCAAAACATGACCTTGATTATATCCCACTTAAATTTAGAGACCATCTGAAGAACAGATTTTCCACATTGAATACCAAAGACTGAAAACCAGATGAATTGTTGATGCCATCAAGAACATCAAATGTGAAGAAAGCAAAAGGTCATTAAAAAGTCAGGAATGGAAGAAATGAGCAAAATGGATGTGATAAGCGAGTCTGAAACTTGCTCTTGAATGGAGAGTAGCTAAAGCAAATGGAAGAAAAGACAAGACAAGAGAGCTGAATGGAAGATTTCAAAGAGGAGCTCAAGAAGACAAAGACAATTACTGTAATGAAATGTGCAAAGATCTGGAATTAGAAAACCAAAAGTGAAGAACATGCTCAGCCTTTCTCAAGCTCAAACAACTGAGGAAAAAAATAAAATAAAATAAATAAGGCTTGAGTTGCAGTACCAAAAGATTCTATGGGCAAAATATTGAATGATGTAGGAAACATCAAAAGTGGATGGAAGAGACTTCTGGTAAGATGGAGGACTAAGTAGAGAAGCAAGACAGACCCTCTTCAACAAAGAAAAGAAAAACAAATTGACTGAGATACAGAAGATA
>NW_006922862.1:135971-149779 GCF_000298275.1 Orycteropus afer afer | reverse complement strand
CTATGCAGCACTAAAGAATAAGGTAGAGTCTGTAAAACACTGCATAATATGAATGAACTTGGAGGACATTATACTGAGTGACATAAGTCAATCACAGAAGGACAAATATAATATTAGTTCATTGTTGTGTAGGATCAAAGAAATGTTTATATATGGAGGGAAACTTTGTGGGATGCCAGGGGTGGGAGGCAAGAGAAGGGAACACCCCCCCCAAAAAAAAAGTGCATTGACTCATGTCACTTTAGTTTTGTGTATTTCACTGTACATAAATTATATTTCAATAAAATGCATTTAAAAATAGCAAAGAAAAAAAAGGTGGATGGAAGAAATACACAGAGTCAATACCAAAAAGAATGAATCAATGTTCATTTATTTCAGAAGGCAGCATATGATCAAGAACAGACAGTATTGAAGGAAGAAGTCAAAGCTGTATTGAAGGAAAAATTTGAAGCTGCACTGATGGAATTAGCAAAAAACAAAGCTCCACGAATTGATGGAATACTCATTGAGATATTTCAACAAACAGATGCAGTTCTGGAGGCATTTATTCATCTCTGCCAGGAAATTTGGAAGACAAATACTTGGCCAACTGACTGGAAGAGATCCGTATTCATAGCCATTCCAAAGAAAGGTGATCTAACAGAATGTGGTAATTATCAGACCAAGCTCTGGTGGCTTAGTGCCTAAGACATTTGACTGCTAACCAGCAGGCTGGCAGTTCAAACCCACAAGCCACTCCTCAGAAGGAAGAATGGGCAATCTACTTTCATGGAGATATTGCCTCAGAAACCCAAGGAGGGTTCACTATGAGCTGGACCTGACTCCATGGCAGTTAGGTTTTTTTAGCATTAATATCAACACAAGTAATATCTGGCTTAAGGTAATTCAAAAATGGTCACAGGAGTTTAGGACAGGGAACTTCCAGAAATGCAAGCTGGATTCAGAAGGGGATGTGGAATGAGGGATATCATTACTGATATCATATGAATCTTGTATGAAAGCCAAAAATATCAGAAAGATGTTTACTTGTGTTTTATTGACTATGTAAAAGAATTCAACTCTGCGGATCATAACAAATCATGGTAACATTGAGATAATGGGAATTCTAGGATACTTAATTGTGTTGGTGAGGAACTTATTCATAGACCAGGAGGCTTTCATTGGAACAAAACAATGGGAAACTGCATGGTTTAAAATCAAGTAAGAGGTGTATCAGGGTTGGGTTCTTTTACCATACTAATTCATTATGTTTTCTAATTTATTATTACTGGTTTTCTCTTTGCTTTCTTTTGTGTTCCTTTTTTTCCCCTCTTTCTTTTTTTCATTTGGCTTATTTAAATATATTTGAATGTTCCATTTTAATTTATAATTTTTCTCTACATATCTCTTTGTATGATCTTTATAGTTGCTAATCTAGGGTTTGAAAGAGATGAATACTTGAACATTCACAGACTGCTTAAAAATCAACATTTTTCTACATCAGGTGAACTTTAGAAAACTTACTGCTATATAGATCTCTTTATATTATAGCTTTATGCTATAGCTATTTATATGTATCTTTTACTTACATTGAGAATCCTATAATAAAGTGTTATTTTTGCCTTCAATTGCCACACATCTTTTAAACAACTCTAGAGAAGAATCAATGACATTTACATAATATTTATCATCTCTGTTTCTATTATTCCCTTTCATCTTAATGGTTCAGGTTTCTATCTGATATAATTTCCCTTTTACCTGAACTACCTGAAATGCTATCTTTAATAATAATTTTAGAGCATGTCTGCTGCCTGGGAATTCTATTAGTGTTGTGTTTTGTTTTGTTTTTCCCCTAATCTGAAAATATCTTTCTTTTACCTTTATTTTGAAGGATGTTTCATGAGGTCCAACATTTAGTGTTGTCTCAGTTTGAATGAACTTTGTGATCTCTGATAAGAAATCTAGAATGATTTGAATTATAATAACATGAAATAAAATGTGAACAGTTCTTCTGTTGTTCCCTTAGAGGTAATATATTATTTCTCTTTCTGCTGTTACCTGCCACTGCTAACAGCAGGGAATTGCTTAAGGGCTGGGGCATAACATACCAGAACAAAGGGGAAATAGAAAAGAAAAAGTACATATTTCTTCCATTCTCTTTGAGTTTTAGGAATTCAGTTTCCTATTCTTTAAACCAAAAGAGGAACACTTCTCCTGAAAGTTTATGTGTCTGCACCACTTTGATCTATTCGAGAGTTCTGGCTAGGCTAAGTTCAATGAAAAAGAGGTGGATGCAGAGGAAAGTAAAACAGTAAACTCACAAAGTTCAGGGGTACTTCAAATTTTGATCTACTTCACAATTCTGCCAGTTGTTATTTACTATTCAGAGATCTCAAATAGTTTCCACATGCATTCTAGTCAGGTTTTACAGCTATGTTGGGGAGACATGGTAACATATTCAATGCCACTTTCACAGGATCAAAACATTTTGACTTCTTAAAATTTAATGTAGAATAAGGACAAAAATGACACAGATATTTAAATAGTTTGTGTTGTTGTTGTTGTTATGTGCTGTCGAGTCAGACCCGACTCACAGTGACCCCTCCTTGGGTTTCCGAGGTAATATCACTAAGAAAGTAGATTGCCCCATCTTCCTTCTGAGGAGTGGCTGATGGGTTTGAACCGCCAGCCTTTAGGTTAGCAGTCAAGTGCCTTAGGCACTATGCTACCAGAGCTCCCTTAAATAGTTTAAATTTAGATAATTTAAATGGACTGTGTCACTTTTAGACCTCATAGTTTTATTCTATATTTCACTTATACTGATGGACTATTTTCAATATATGACATATACCTATTTTATGTCTGCTACTACAAGCAGTGCTTTGCCCATCTCATACTATTTTATGTTCCAGACCAGCCTTTTTTTTTTTTTTTCCTAACCATTAGGAATTAATTTAAAACTTAACTCTGTTACTCAACATGCCCCAAAAAACTCCAAGGGATGATTTGGGTTTCTATCCATATCATTAAAAAAAAAAAAAGTTGAACTTTTAAACGCATGATGAATAAATGTGTTGGAGTATATTCAGATATCTGAGGCTATGTATAAGATTATAAGGTCTGTTAGAAAAGCAACTAACTGAAAAAGGAAATGTTGACAAAATACTAAAATAGTATTTACCTATACTGACTAATCCTCAGGGAACTGCTAAATTCAACCTGAACTCAAAAGAGGACATGGAAAGAGGGATAGATTGCTGATATCAGATGGATCTTGGCTGAAAGTAGAGAATACCAGAAACATGTTTACCTGTCTTTATTGACTGTAGAAAGACATTTTATTTTGTGGATCATAACAAATTGTGCATAAAATTTTGAAGAATGGGAATTCCAGAACACTTAGCTGTGCTCATGGGGAACTTGCAAATAGAACAAGAGGCAGTCCCAGGAATAAAACAAGTCAGAGTTGAATCTTTTCACCATACTTATTCAACTTGTATACTGAGTAAATGATCTGAGCAGTTGGGCTATATGAAGGATAGTCTGGCATAAGAATTGGAGGAAGACTCCAACAAACTTCCATATGAAGATGACACAAACTTGCTTGCTGAAAGTCCTCTTCAGCATTTATGAAAATCAAAGACTCAGCCTTCTGTATGGATTATACCTCAACATAAAGAAAATAATAACCCTCACTATTGGAACAGTAAGTAACATTATGGAAAAAAAAAAAAAAGAGAAAATATTGACATTTTAAGGGATTTCATTTTATTTAGATCCACAATTAATGTCATGGAAGCGGCAGTGAAGAAATCAATTGACAGATTGCATCTGACAAATCTTTGTGAAAGACTTCTTTAAAGTGACAAAATGCAAAGAGGTTACTTTGAGGACTGGTCCAATCTAAGCCATAGTAGTTTCAATCACCTCATGTGCATGGGAAAGTTGGGCAATGAATAAGGAAGACCAAAGACGAATTGATAATTTTGAATTATGGTTTTAGTGAAAAATTATGAATGAAAAAGAACATGGACTATCAGAGGAATTAGCAAATGTGTCTTGGAAGAATTAACAGCCAGAATGCTCCTTAGAAGCAGATGAGAAGACATCATCTCACATACTTTTGACATGCTATCAGGAGTGACCAATCCCTAAAGAAGGACAACATGCTTGGAAAAGTAGATAGCAAAAAAGAGGAACAGAGTTTATGAGAATGATTGACACAGTGACTGCAACAATGCGCTCAAGTATAGCAACAATTTTGTGGATGGTGGCAGGACCAGGCAGTGTTTCGGTTTGTGGTATATGAGTCACTGTGAGTCAGATTTGACTCAAAGGCACCTAACAAGAACAATAACTAATACTCATATTTCAGTTGCTATATCAGATGTATCATCATGCTTCTTATGCAAAAGTTTCATTTTCCAGTATATTTACTTTCAGAATCATTCTGAAATACCTGCAGTCACTCCATTATGAGATTGTGGACAATTTGGAATAAATGTCCTGTAATATTAATGAATTCCATATTTCTTTTATATTATTTATGGGGTATTTTCACACACAAAATGACAGCCCTTTGAATAGCTGGTACTTTTAGGAAATACAATAATTCATTTCACAATATTTTCACAGCTAAAAACCAAAGTATACAGTTTTATAATTTGAAGTATAATGAACATATATTATCACCAAAGCAAAAAACATTCATCTGTCCATATATGAAGGTTTTATATCCATGGATTCATTAAACTGTGAATTGAAAATATTTGAGAAAAATTAAAAAACTCAACAATTAAGTTGTCAAAGCAATCTCTAAAAGGCTAAAAGAAAATGTAAGTTGCCATTTAAATAGCATATGCATTGTATTGTTGTTTGTTTTTATGTGCCATCGAGTCAGACCTGATTCATAGTGACCCATCTTTGGGTTTCAGAGGCAGTATCACTACCGAAGTAAATAGCCGAAACTTCCTTCTGAGGAGTGGCTGGTGGGTTTGAACTGTCAGCCTTCTGGTTAGTAGTCAAGCTACCAGAGCTCCTATACATTATATTAGGTGTTATAAATAACCTCGGGGTAGTTTAAATCAAATGGGAGAATGTAAATAGATTATATGCAAACACTAAGCCATTTTACTTAAGGGACATGAGCATCTGTGTATTTTGGTATCTGTATGGGTCCTAGAAACAAGCAGATGCTGCTGGACCACTGTAGATAATTTTTATATCTTAAATGAAAACCTGACCCTTTAAGTTTAATAGAGAGTAACTGTGAATACTTTGTACTTTCAATTACATTTCAGAAGCATTCAGTAGAGGAATAAGCAAAAATGCTGCCTTTGCCAAACTGCATTTTGGGGAAACCAGTATTAATGACTGAGAGTTGTTAATACCTTAGGGGTCTCTTCATTTGCTAAGACTTGATAATTAGCTATATGGCCTGTTTTCTCTCTCTCTGCCAGCTGATGAATATAGCTTTCAAACTATGTAATAAACTGTCAAGAATATAAGCTGCTTCTGTCTTCAGAGCCTTAATTCAACAATTTAGAAGCTGTCTTATTGTTTGGAAAAATAAAATTAAAAAGAAACCAAATTGAAAATTGCAATACTTGCTGGGTAAATGATACATATTTTATATTCAAACTTAAATGGTATTAACATCATGAGAAAAAAAAATGCAGTTTCCAATCCAAAATAGTTAAATATCTAATACACACATCAACAAATACTCTTTAGAGCTCCCTAATTCTGTGAAAATGTAGCATAATGTTCTCCTGATTCATCTATATAACCTGGTGGTTTCTTTATTCTTGATATTTTCTTCTTCCTCATATCATCTTGTATCAATTGTGTTCCTTACATCTAGATTTATGTTATTAACATTTGTATTTTTGTTGGTAGGTGCCATCAACTTTGTACCAACTTGTAATGTCTCTATGTACAACAACAACAACAAAAATGGTACCTGGTATTGGGCCATCCTCATAATCATTGCTATGTTTGAGCCCATTTTTGTAGTCATGGTACCATCCCACCTACTTGAGTGTGTGACTCTTTTTTGCTGATCCTTTACTTTGTCAAGCATGATGTCCTTCTCCAGGGACTAGTCTCTCCTGATGACATGTGCATACTGTGTGAGATAAAGTCTCATCATCTTTGCTTTTAAGGAGCGGTCTGGCTATACTTCTCTTAACACTGTTTGTGTTTTGTTTTGTTTTTCTGGCAAACTATGGTATTTATATTCAGTATGCTTCTCCAACACCATACTTCTCCAACATTAGTTATTCTTTGGTCTTCATTATTCACTGTCCAGTTTTTGCATGTGTAGGACGTGGTTGAAAATACTATGGTTTGGGTCAGGCACACCTTAGTTATCAAAATGAGATTTTTAACATCTTAAAGAGGTCTTTTGCAGTAGATTTGCCAAATGCAATTTATTGTTTGGTTTGTTCACTATTCTTTCCATTCGTATTGATTGAAGATTGAAGTAAAATGATATCCTTGGTGGCATCAAAGTTTTCTCCATCTGTTATGATGTTGCTTATTGGTCCAGTTGTGAAGATTTTTGTTTTCTTTATGTTGAGGTGTAATCCATACCAAAGATTGAAGTATTTGAGGTTAATCAGTAAGTGCTTCAAGATATCTTCACTTTCAGCAAGCGATGTTGTATCATCTGTGTAATGCAGATTGTTAATGAGTCTTCCTCCAATCCTGATGCCACATCTTCATCATATACTCCAGCTTCTCTGATTATTTGCTCAATATACATATTGAATAAGTTTAATGAAAGGACACGACCTTAATGCACATCTGATTTTAAATTGTACGTTAGACTGTTTCTTTGTCTATGTTAGGAGCTCTGGTGGCGTAGTGCTTAAGGCATTTAACTGCTAACCAGAAGGTTGGTCAAACCCACCAGCCAGTTTGCAGAAGGAAGACTGGGCAATCTACTTCCATAAAAATTTACTGCCTTGGAAACCCAAAGGAGGTCGCTTTGAGTCAGAATCTACTCAATGGCAGTGAGTACATACTTTCAGTCTATGTACAGGGGCACAACTAAGTGTTCTGGAATTCCCATTTTTTGCAATGTTATTGATAATTATGTTATTGACAATTTTTTGTGATGCACAGTGTCAAATGCCTTTGCATAGTCAATAACACACAGGGAAACATCTCTCTGATATTTCCTGCTTTCAGCCAAAATTCATGTGACATTGGCAATGATATCTGTTGTTTCATATGCTCTTCTGAATCCACCTTGAATTGTTGGCAAATGCCTGGCTATGTACTGGTGCAGCCATTTTCTAATTATATTCACCATAATTTTATCTGTATATGATATTAATGATATTGTTTGATAATTTTCACATTCCATGGTTTCACCTTCCTTTTCAATACGTGTGTTTGGATTTTTTCTAGTCAATTGTCCAGATAGCAGTTTTCCAAATTTCTAGGTATAGATGAGTGAGCACTTCCAGTGTTGCATCCATTTGTTAAAATGTCTCAGTTGGCATTCTGTCAATTTTTGGAGCCTTGCTTTTTGTAAATGCCAAGCACAGCTTGGACTTCCTCCTTCAAACATAAGTTCTTTGCTCCCACCTGAAATGGTTGAACTTTGTCCAAGTCTTTTTGTTATAGTAACTTTGTGTATTCCTCCTATCTTTTTCGATGCTTCTTGCATCATTCAATATTATGCCCATAGAATCCTTCAGTATTGCATCTCAAGGCTTGATGTTCCTTATCATTTCCTTCAGCATGAGAATTGCCAGGGGTGCTTATCTTTTTCGTTTTCTAACTCAGGTCTTTGCACATTTTATTATAATAATTTGCTTTGTGTTTTTAGCTGTCCTTTGAAATCTTCTGTTCAGCTTTCAATTCATCATTTCTTCCAGTTACTTCAGTTTCTCTGTGTTCCAGAGCAAGCTTCAGAGTTTCTTCTGACTTCCATCTTTGTCTTTTCTTTCATTACTGTCTTTTTAATGACCTTTTGGTGTCTTCATGTATGATGTTTTTGATGTACTCTCATGCCTTCTGTGATCCCCCCTATTATTTGTTGTTGTTGTTAAGTGCTAAAGCACTGCCAAGTTCTGTGTAGTACTCAAAATTCTTGCTTTGCTTAAGCCCATCATTGCAGCCACTGTGTCAATACATTTCATTGAGGTTCTTCCTTTTTTTTTTTTTTGCTGACTTGCTACTTTAGCAAGCAGGATATCCTTCTCCAGGGACTGATCCCTTCTGATAATATGACCAAAGCTGGTGAGAGGAAGTATTACCCTTCTTATTTCTAAGGAACATTTCAACTGCTCTTCCTCCAGGATAGATTTGTTCATTCAAGTAATCCATGATATTTTCAGTGTTCTTCTCCAACACAATAATTGAAAGCCCTCAATTCTTCTTCTATCTTCCTTATCCACTGTCGAGCTTTCACATGCATGTGAGGTGACTGAAAACACCATGGCTTGTGTTAGGTTCACCTTAGTCTTCATAATAACATCTTTGCTCTTTAACACTTTAAAGAAGTCATTTGCAGCAGATTTGACCAGTGCAATACAATGTCTGATTTCTTCACTGCTGCTTCAATAAGTGTTGATTGTATATCCAAGTAAACTGAAGTCTTTAACTAATTTAATCTCTATTCATCATGATGTTTGTTATTGGTCCATTTGCATGGATTTTTGTGTTCTTTATGTTGAGGTGAAAACCATAATGATGACAGTAGTCTTTGATCTTCATCAGTAAGTGCTTCAATTCTGAGAGCTCTGGTGACATAATATCTAAGGCATTTGACTGTTAACCAGAAGGTTGGTAGTTCAAACCCACCGGCCATTCCTCAGAAGGAAAATTGGGCAATCTATTTCTGTAATGATATCACCTTGGAAACCCAAGAAAGGGTCGCTATGATTCGGATGCGACTCGATGGCCTCAGTTCTACACTGTCATAAAAAGTTGCTGTGAGTTAGAATCAACTTGACTCACTAGCATACAACACACACACACACACACACACGTATCTGTGTATATCCACACACACATACATACATACGTATATGTCTATACTTATGTATATGTATATATGTGTGTATAGATAGACACACACATGTAGATACATACAGATACACACATGAATATATATGTATACACACACACACACACACACACATACATCCTGGTGGATGCAAATGTTTAACAGAATTAGGTGCTAACCCAAAAGTAGGAAATTCCAGTCCACCCAGAGATGCTTCAGAAGATAGGCCTGGAAATGTACTTCTACAAACCAGTCTTTGAAAACTTTATTGAGCAGAATTCTACTCTGATGCTTATCGAGTCACCTTGAGCTGGAGTTGACTAGATGGCAACTAGGATAGAACTCTTTCTCAGTTACGTAGTTCCCTTATCTGCCAAAAACAGCTGGGCCATCAACTTTGTCAGAACTGTCTAGAGTAAGCAGTATGTCCAGGGCCAAGTCAGTAATTTTAGAATCAAATGGTACATCACTTTCCTTTCAAGATTCACCTTTGAATAATAAGCTCATCATAAAATAATGCTACAATATATGAACTTAATACCCTGCTAATGTTTCTAACCAAGTTACCTGGAATAAATTTAAGTTTTTTGTTAGTATATTAAGAGAATCATATTAAAATTGAATTTAATAGTACTCTTCTTGAAATTACTTATAAAGTAGTATTGTATGCTGCTGAATTGCTTATGCTAATTTTAAATGAATATTATCATTTATGTCTCAGCACCTTAACAAGTTACTACAAGGTTCTGTGTTAAACAATTTGTCACCAAGAAAATATTTTGTAATCTGATTATTCTTCCTTTAATGTTCTGCTACATCTCTCTCTTTTAATATATAGAGAAGTTCAGCAGACAGTTTCATAGTTACTAAATAACTGTAGAGAATGAAAGTAATTATATTTCATAAATATAGCTTAGCTACTCTAAGCAGTGTTTTTAAATGTTAGTGAATTTTAAAAAAATTAATAAAATTTCCAAATACTAACATCTGTGAGTGATAATTTATTTCTAGAAATAGGTAAGTGTTCCAGGATTTGTAAATCATCATTATAAAGAAATCTATGGATAATAAAATGACATAAAATTATTTTTAGAAAGTAGATTATATTGTTGTGTTGTTGTTATGTGCCATTGAGTCAGACCTGACTCATAGCAAACCCTCCTTGGGTTTCTGATGTGGTATCACTATGGAATTAGATTGCTGAAACTGCCTTCCAAGGAGTGCCTGGTGGGTTTGAACTGTCAGTCTTCTGGTTAGCAGTCAAGTGCCTTAGGCACTCTGCTACGAGAGCTTCTGTAGATTATATTAGATATTAAAAAAAAGTATTATTTGCCATATGGCAGAAAAATAAAGTATTTTGAAATAGCACTATATATTACTATAGGGACACATAGATCCACATTAGTTCCTCAAGCACTGTCAGTAGTTTGACTATCATAAACATAAGGAATATTCTCAGAAATATTTGTTTAAATACACATTTATTTTGAGTTCTTCCTTCCTTATCTGAACACTATAGTATTTCAGAATGTAGAAGGAATCTGAGTTTTTAGTAAGCCTAGACTTTGATTACATAAGTGTTTCTTAAAGTACTTACATAAAATAAAGTATTTAGAGAAAAACATTATTATAATAATTTAATACCCACATACCTGGTGCCCTGGAGTCCAAGTCATAGAGACCTCATGTGTGCAGAGTAGAAATCTCTACAGGGTTTCAATGACTGATTTTTGGGAAGTAGATTGCCAGGATTTTTTTTTTCTTTCTTTCCTGTGGCACTACTGAGTAAATTTGAATTGCCAACCTTTTGGTAAGTAGCATACCACAAGCCATTTGTGCAACTCAGGAATCTTTATTGATGCAGAGCCTACTGTTTATTAAGTATCTTTGTTTTGACATATATTGTCCCTCAGTATTTTTTAGGATGCTCATGTTCCTATTCAAAAGATTTATATGGTGTAGATATTTTTGTGCCTGCTTTGGAGTTGGAAAAAGTGGAGGTAAAAACAAAAACAAACAAACAAACAAACAAAAATTAAATAATATGATAAAATCACACAAATAGTGAAAAATGAAGTGTAGTGCCTAAGACATTTGACTGTTACCCAGAAGACTGGTGGTTCAAACCCACCAGCCACTCCTCGGAAAGAAGATGGAGCAATCTACTTCAGTAGTGATATTGCCTCAGAAAGCCAAGGAGGGGTTGCTATGAATCAAATCCAACTCCACGGCAGTGAGTTTGTTTTTTTGTCATTTGAATACCAGTGTGTCTGACTTAAAAGTTGCTGATAAATTTAATGATTTCTCATTTAAATATATTTGTATCTTACTTTAATTCTTCAGCTCTCAAACAGGCTAAAGTAACCAAATTCACTAAATGAAAGCTACTATAAATTTGCCATTGTGTGTAGATTTTCAGAAATGTATGAAGGGATAGATGTAGACAATACAAGGAAACACAAGGAGAAACAGTGATATCTGTATTACTCAAAAAACCCAACTTACTGCTGTCAAGTTGGATCCAACTCATAGTCACTCCTCCTTGGGTTTCCGAGACAGTATCACTATGAAAGTAGATAGCCCCATCTTCCTTCTAAGGAGTGATTAGTGGCTTTGAACTTCCAACCTTCAGGTTAGCAGTCAAATGCTTTAGGCACTATACCACCAGAGTTCTAATATCTATATTACACAGATTACATTTCTTTAAATTTAGCTTTAAATCATTATACTTCTTCCATAATCCAAACTCAAGGGGGTTTGGGAAAACATATAGAAGAACTATGCATAGTGCTAATGGATTATACTGTTACTTTTGTCCTTAAGTGTTGTTGAGTCAGATCCAACTCACAGTGACCCTGTGTACAATAAAATGAAACATTGCCCAGTCATGTGTCAGCCTCACAATCCTTGCTATACTTGAGCCCATCGTTGCAGCCACTGTGTCAATCCATCTTATTGAGGGCCTTCCCTGTCTTTTATGACCCTCCACCAAGCATGACATCCTTCTCCAGGGAATGGTCTCTTCTGGCAATGTGACTAAATAGATCAGACGAAGTCTGGCCATTCTCATTTCCAAGGAGCATTCCAGCTGCACATATTCCAGGACAGATTTGTTTGTTCTTTTGGCAGTCCATGGTACTTTTATTATTCACCAACAAAACAGGTAAAAACTATTAACTATTCTTGGTCTTCCTTGTTCATTGTCCCACTCTCACATGTGTATGTGGTGATTGAAAATACCATGGCATGGGTTAGGTGCACCTTAGTCTTCAAGGAGACATCTTTGCTCTTCAGCACTTCAAAGAGATCTTTTACAGCAGATTTGCCCATTGCAATATGCTATCTAATGTCTTGAATGTTGCTTCCATTGGTTCTGGTTGTGTAACCAAGTAATATGAAATCTTTAACAACTTCAATTTTTTCTCCATTTATTTTGATGCTGTTTGTTGGTCCAGTTGAGTGGATTTTTGTTTTCTTTATGCTAAAATGTAATCCTTACTGTAGGCTGTAGTCTTTAATGTTCATCAGTAATTGCTTCAAGTCATCATCACTTTCAGCAAGGAAAGTTGTGTTGTATGTCTATCAGGTTGTTAATGAGTCTTCCTCCAATTTTGATGCAATATTCTTCTTCGTATAGTCCAGGTTTTCAGATTATTTACTCAGCATACAGACTGAATAAATATGGTGAAAAGATACATCCCTGAGACACTCCCTTCCTGATTTTAAAACATACACCATTCTCATTCTCTGTTTGACTGACAGCCTCCTGGTGTATGTACAGGTTACTGAATAGCACAATCAACTGTTCTGGAATTACCATTCTTCTCAATGTTATCCACAATTTGTTATGATCCAAACAATTGAATGCTTTATCTTAGTCAATAAAACACAAGAAAACAACTTTCTGGTACTCTTTGCTTTCAGCGAAGATTCCTCTGGCATCAGCAATGATATCCCACATTCTATGTCCTTTTCTGAATTCAGCTTGCAGTTCTGGAGGTTTTATTAACAATATACTGCTGCAACAATTTTTGAATTACTTTCAGTAAGATTTTATTTGCATGTGACATTAATGATATTGTTCAATAACTTCCACACCCTGTGGGAGCACCTTTCTCTGGAATGGGTACAAATATGGATTTCTTTCAGTCAGCTGCTCAGGAAGCTGTCTTCCAAATTTCTTTGCATAGACAAGTGAGTGACTCGAGCATGACATCTGTTTGTTGAAACATTTCAGTGAGTATTCCATCAGTTCCCGGATCCTTGTTCTTTTCCAATTCCTTCACTGTAGCTTCAACTTCTTCCTTCAGTACCACTGGTTCTTGGTCATATGCCATCTCCTGAAATGGATGAATATTGACCAATTCTTTTTGGTACATTGACTCTGTGTATTCCTTCCATCTTCTTTTGATATTTCCTGTCCATTCAATATTTTGCACACAGATCTTTCAATATTGCAACTTGAGGCTTTTTTTTTTTTTTTCTCCCCTCAGTTTTTTCAGCTTGAGAAATGCTGAGCATGTTCTTCCCTTTTGGTTTTTGGTATTCTAACTCCAGGTCTTTGCACATTTCATTATAATAATTGCATTTGTCTTCTCAAGCCGCTCTTTGAAAACTTATGTTCGGCTCTTTTTTCCTGTCATTTCTTCCACTTACTTTAGCTACCCTACATTCAAGGAAGGGAGCTCTGGTAGCGTAGTGCCTAAAGCACTTGACTGCTGACAAGAAGGCTGGCAGTTCAAACCCACAAGCCACTCCTTGGAAGGAAGATGGGACAATCTACTTCTGTAGTGATATTGCCTCAGAA
>NW_006922862.1:133985-134616 GCF_000298275.1 Orycteropus afer afer | reverse complement strand
CGCCAGCCTTCTGGTTAGTAGTCAAGTGCCTTAGCCACTATGCTACCAGAGCTCGAGTCACTTAGCTTACAAAGCTCTCAAAGTAGGACTGGGAAAGAGCTGCATTATCAGAGTAAAACCAGCCTTATTCATATGGATAAGGTAAAGCTTTCAAGACCTCCATTTGCAAAAGTGGCACCACTCACATTGAGGAGAAACAGTGGCAAACACACTTTAATAATCGGAACATGGAATCTACGAAGTATGAATCTAGGAAAATTGGAAGTTGTCAAAAATGAAATGGAATGCATAAAGATTGATATCCTAGGGATTGGTGAGCTGAGGACTGGTTTTGGCCATTTTGAACCAGACAACCATATGATCTACTAGGCCGGGAATGACAGTTTAAGGAGGAATGGCGTGGCATTCATCATCACAAAGGATGTATCAAGATCTGTCTTGATGTACAATGCCGTCAGTGATAGGATAATGTCTATACATGTACAAGAAAGACCCATTAATATGACTATTATTCAAATTTATGCACCAACCACCAAAGGCAAAAATGAGGAGATTGAAGATTTTTATCAACTCTTGCTGTCTGAAATTGACCAAACGTGCAATCAGGATGTGTTAATTATCACTGGTGACT
>NW_006922862.1:130300-131520 GCF_000298275.1 Orycteropus afer afer | reverse complement strand
CCCGCTGAAACCTGTCACCATGGGTGGCCATGCTGCTATTTAAAATGCCAGTGACATAGCCTCCAGCCTCACAGCAACACACAAGCCACCATAGTACAATAAACTGACAGATGAGTTGTGGCTGATAGGGAAGTTTTCTTTTTTTTTAAAGAATGAAAAGCTTAACTTAACCTTAGAATATAAATTATCTTGTTGACTTAAATGTTTTCTAATTATTTATCTATCTCCACACACTAAAATACAAATATCATGAAAATAGGACCATTATCTTTTTTGTTCACCTGTAATTCTAAGATAGAATAAGATCTGGGATGTAGTAGGGGGATGTAGTAGGTATTAACTAAATAGCTATCAAAAGAAGAAGGGGAAATAAAGGAGGGAGAAAAGTAAGGAGAAATAAATCTCAAATATAAATTCAGGGGAAAAGGTTTAAAAGAGATTGTTCCCAGGAATAAAGAAAGGTTTGAGAAGATGTCGGCATTGCAGAATTTTTTGGTTGTAATCTTAGATGTAGTAGTTAAGATTATGTGTCAACTTGGCTGGAACTGTTTGTGAGTGGCTTGGCAGATGGATGTAGTATTCCCCATGATGAGACTAGTAATCAGCTCCAATGTGGAAACTACTGTGAGCAGCTGAGTAATTGCTTTAAGGATGTGGGCTGCTTCCCATATATAAGGAGAAGTTTTAGGAATGATCTCTAGCTTTTTTACACACTTGAACCCTGTACGTAGCCAAGTTGTTGTTCAGCAGCCTGCCATGCCCTGCTAATCTTGGCACTTTTTCTAGGCTTGAATTACTAGTCTGCCGTGTTGTTTGGTAATGTTGGGACTGTGCCTTTTTACTTGTCAACCTTGGGTTTGTCAGTCGCAGCATCCAGCAGCTGTCTGAGTGAAGAAATGCCTCCAATTTCAGTGAGCCGGGAGCAGGATGCAGAGCTGAAAACCAAGGTTGAGGGTCTTTCACCCAGCCCCTAGAGCCTGGCATTCTGAAGTCAGACTTCAAGCCTCCAAAATTGTAAGAGAGTAATCCCTGTTTGTTTGAGACATCCCAATTTTGGTATCTTCTGTTAGAGCAGCACTTGGTAACCCAAACACTAGGCAATAGAAGTAATTCCTTAGGAGTTAGGTTTCATTGGATGTAATGAGAAATAAGATTCTTGGTCATGATAGACTAAGAACTGTTGAAGATATATTCATTAAAATTTGAAATCTTTTGATTTA
>NW_006922862.1:128504-129820 GCF_000298275.1 Orycteropus afer afer | reverse complement strand
TTATATCATATAATATTTAATTGGCCATTGCTGCACTTTCACATTTTAAAACTTAATGATATGCTTTCAGTTTCAAATTCAACATGTAAAGAACTTGGAATGCATAACTCCTGTCTTTATAAGAAAAAAAAAAATCACCAAATGCAAAGTAAGTAACTTTCTTTGGCTGTGTCAGAGAATTGCTGTCAGAGCAAAATACCACCCTCAAATCTGGATAGGTGAATTAGTATTGAAAATCATAGCCAAAATCATCTTACCTGGAACAGAAGCCTGAAGCAATAAACTGGTAGGAACACTTACATGGTACTTTGATGAATTATTAGATTCTGAGTGTGGAGTAACATGAGAAACTCCTAGGGTCCAAGTCTTAGGATTTTCCCCACAATTTCATGTATTTTACCATCAGGAGCCCACAAAATTGTCAAGATGAAAATCTAAATTAAATGTTCTCTTGTTTCCGCCAGGGGAAGGAGGAAATAAATCATTTTAAAATATACCTATAACATTCCCATTGCAAAGTTCATCATTTTAATATTTTATAGAACATCAGGAAGAAATGCAGTCTTTTACATAAAAATCTATAAATATTACAAATTAAAGAAAAAACAAAAGAAGACAGTGAGAGCGGTGGAGGGATATAATTGTGCTGATACAAGAACCTTTGGAATGAAGTGAAGTCAGCAAGATTAAAAGGAAAATACTTTCTCTCTCTCTCTCTCTCTCTCTCTCTATATATATATATATATACACATCTAAAGTGTCAGGCAGGTGGCCCTTTTGACCTCCTCTAACTACACAAGAGGAAAGCAGAATCACCATCAGCAGCCCAAGGCCTGTTCCTATGAGATGAGTCATGCCACCATCCTCCAGCTCTCTTACCAAACTTGACACCAACTGTCCCTCCTGTAGCACCTACCACCTCTCTGCTGAGTTCAATGATTCATTGCAGTGGCCACACAGAATTCACAGATTATGGGGTCTATTAGGGAAGCAACAGGTTACAATTCAAATTCAGGAACCCACTCAGGGTACTGTTCAGTCAGGACAGCCTCCTCTCTTAGAAACACTTCTCTGGCCCTTGGTTTTTTGGCCTGGTCTCTGGCTCTGTGGCCCAGGAAAGCCTGCAACTCTGTCTCATGCCTCTTGGTTCCATTGCAGCCATCTCTCAAACAGGCTTCTCTCTCTTAGCCAGGTGTCTCTGTCAGCCAGCAGTAAGATTCCTTCTGCCTCTAGGAGGACTCATTTTGAGCCTGGCAGAATGGCAAAAACAACCAATCTCAACATCAGAATTTTACACTCCTGAGAGTGAACAAACT
>NW_006922862.1:106828-123709 GCF_000298275.1 Orycteropus afer afer | reverse complement strand
GCTCCTTGGAAGTAAGAATGGCCAGACTTCGTCTCACCTACTTTGGTCATGTTGTAAGAAGGGACCATTCCCTGGAGAAGGATGTCATGCTTGTTAGGGTGGAGGGTCAACGAAAGAGGGGGAGGCCTTCAACGAGATGGATTGACATGGTGGCTGCAATGATGGGCCCAAGTATAGCAGGGATTGTGGCAGTGTTTCGTTCTGCTGTGCATGGGGTCGGTATGAGTTGGAAACGACTCGATGGCTCTTAACAACAACAACAACAACAACAACATCGTTGATATGATCTTGTGAGAATTTTACTTTACCTCTTTGATCTTCTAAAAAATTCATAAACCCATGACAAAAACATCAGGTTTCCTAATCATGAGAAAAACATCAAATTTCAATAGAAAGGCATCCTACAGTATTCCTCCACAATACTCTTCAAAATTGTCAAGCTCATCAAAAATAATTCAACTTCCATGAACCAGCCACAGCCAATCAGAACCAAAGGAGATATGACAACTAAATGCAATGTGGTATCCTGAATTGGATTATGGAACAGAAAGAGATATTTGGTAAAATCTCTGAAACTCTGATAAAATATGGACTCATCTATCAGTTACAAAAATATATAAAACACCGAAATAAGATGTAAAAAGTACAGGAAATTGTGTACATGGGTACATGGAAATTATCTGTAAAACATCTTTTTTTTTTTTGGTAATCTAAAACTAAATTCTATTTTAAAAACTCAACAAATATCTACAAATTTATTGAATATCAATATGATAAATTGATAGACTTCAAGCCTGTAAAATGTCATTTTAGACCTTATTCTTGTGGGCATTATTGCAGAGTAGCTCTGAAAAATAACAATTTCAAATGTCATCATGTTTCCATGAGTTTCAATAAGTACTTGGATTTTCTTTATTAAAAAAGTTATAGTGGTATGGTAAGTGTTATATCACAAGACATTCAGTTTTGTATCATGGCCTCAGGCCAGTGATCATCAAGAGAAAAGGAAGAGAATATTAGACTCTTATCAGCACCATCCAATAACCCACGTGACTCTTCTCCCTCCACAACAATCTGGAATTCTGGTAGGAATAGGAAGGAAATACCAGTAAAATTACATTTTAAAAATTTCCTGAGGTTATTTTGATAGACTTCCTTTAAGCACAACCATATATATTACTTAAATCTAAAGAGAAATAAGGCATTTCCAAACAAGTAATATTTGTTTTAGAAGACTATGATATTAAATTATCCACGCAATTTACATAGCAATGCAGACCCATAGATGTTAATCACATTTGTGAACAGATTGCTCTGGGAAAAATTGGATTTTACTAAGAAATGATACATGCCTTCTACAGAATCAAAAATAGTAACAATTTCAGACAAGCCTTTGCATGGTTTTAAATGCACATGTGTTTCTAAATAAAGAAACCCCATCATGATTATTTCAGATATATACACATGCATGAATATATACATATATGCACGCACTTGTATGTGTATATATATGCTCATCATTCAAATAGAATTAAGATTTGAAAAATAACAATATTTTGATTACCCGTAATAAATATTCATATAGCCCTTTCACAGCGCTTGTCTGTCAGTTTGTCATACTGTGATGGCATGTGAGTTGTGATGCTGGAAGCTATGCAATCAATATTTCAAATGCCAACAAGGTCACATGCTGGACAGGTTAAAGTGGAACATAAAGAATAAGAAATAATAGGAAGGAGGACCTGGGGATCTACTTCTGAAAATAATGGCCAGTGAAAACTTTTTGAATAGCAGTGAAACATGGTTTGATATAGTGTTGAAGATGAGGTCTTGGATCAGAAGACATTCAAAACAAGACTGGGGCAGAGCTACCTCTTTAAAATAGAAACAAACAATAAAAAACAAAATCCACTGCCATCAAGTAGATTCCTGCTGGCACAGGAAGACACAGTGGACCTGAGATTCCAAGCTTGTAAATCTTTATGGAACAGATTGCCTTATCTTTCTCCTGTAGAGCAGCTTGTGCGTTTAATATATTGAAGTTTTGGGTAACAGTTGCATGTTTTTTACACTGTACAACCAGAGCCCATCCTCAAAGTAGTTGCTGTTACTGTTAGGTGCCATCAAGTTGTCTCCAATTCATGGTGACCCTATGTACAACAAAATGAAACACTGTGCCAGCCTTCCAATCCTCCCTATACGTAAGCTCATCACTGAATCCACTGTGTCAATCCATCTTGTTGATGCCCTTCCACTTTTTCTCTGACCGTCCACTTTACCAAACATGATATCTTTCTCCAGGGAATGGTATCTTCTGAGAACATGCCCAAAGTAGGTGAGATAAAGTCTGGCGATTCTCCCTTCCAAAGAGCATTCTGGTTCTTCCAGGACAGGACAGATTTGTTTGTCCTTCAGGCAGTCCATGGTACTTTCAGCATTCTTTGCTAACACCTCAACTCAAAAGCATCAACTCTTCTTCGGTCTTTCTTATTCATTGTCCAACTCTCACAAGCATATGAGGTGATTGAAAATACCATGGCTTAGGTTAGGCACAACTTAGTCTTCAAAGAGACATCTTTGCTCTTCATCACTTGAAAGAGGTCTTTTGCAACAGATTTGTCCAGTGCAATATGTTGTCTGATGTCTTTTTTTTTTAATTTTTATTGGGATTTGGGTGAAAGTTTACAGAGCAAATTCACTTCCCATACAGCAACTCACAAAGACTTTGTCTCATGACATTGACTACAATTTAGCACAATGCACCAAGTCCCCTCCCATTTCCTCCACATAGTTACCTCTTCCCTGTGTCCTTCCCTCCCCTGCACTCCTGCCCCTTGAGCTGTCTCCCTGCACATAGACAGCCCTTCTATTCCCTCATGCTGATCTCTCCAAGAAATGTATTTGCCTAATGTAAATATTCAGTGCATATGCCTGTCTTTTGTTTGGCTGGAAGCCACAGGAGTAAGTTCAATACCAGAATTGAAGAATAGCTAGGGCAATAATCTCAGTGGTTCCGTCAGGCTCTATCAGGCCACCAAATGTATTCTATTTTTGTTGTTGTTGTTGTCGTTGTTTAATGATTTTGAGTTTTGTTCCACATTGTTCTTCCACTCTATCCTGGATCTCCTACAGAAATCCCCCTCCAAGTGGTTGACAGTAGTAGCCAAGCACCATCTAGTTCTTCTGGTCTCATGGTGGTATAGGCTGAGGATCGCATGGTGTACCACTCACTTGGACTAATTGTTTCTGTGAATCTTTATTTTTCTTCATTCTTCTTTGCTCTGGATGAGGAGAGACCCATTGCTGCATCTAGATGGCCACTTGGAAGCTTCTAAGATCCTAGTCGCTACTTGCCAAGGTAGGATGTGGAACAATGTATTTGTGTAATATGTTATGCCAATTGAGCTTGATGTCTCCTGTAACTATGGTCTCAAGCCCACGGGTCCAACTATCTGCTCCCTCTGGGTAGCTGGCTGTGGCCAAGAAGGGACTACAAACTTGCTCGTTATCAGCTCTACTATATAGCTGGGAATTCTTACAGAACATACCAATATGCTTGCAGAAACACTGTCTGCCAACCCTATACATGGTCATGGGCACACTCCTCCCTGCATAACATACCTAATACTTCAGCCTGTGTACCTACCTATCCATTCATATATTGATGTTTGCCTTCATTGACAAGTCAGTACTGTATGTGCAAAAGGGTTTATCTTTATTGTCATGCCTCCCATGCACCTCTCTACATCTTCTTCCTCAATGCCACCATGTTGATCACTCACATTTGGTATATTGCATTTATCTTCATCCAAATCAATACTTGTCTCTACCTAACAGTGTTCCCTTCCCTCCCCTCCCACCTCTGGTAATCAACAAAGCACATTTCTTTCCATATATAAAACTTTCCTTGACTTTCTACAATAAGGGACTAAAGCAATATTTGCCCTTCTGTACTTGATTTATTTCATTCAGCAAAATGTCCTCCAAATTCATCCATGTTATACATTGTTTTGCAGATTCTATGTTATTCTTTAGGGTTGCTTAGTATTCCATTGTGTATGTATTTGTCACAGTTTGTTTATCCATTCCTTTGCTGATGATTACCTGGTTGTTTCCATCTTTTGGCTATTGTAAATAGCACTGCAATGAATGTGGGTGTGCATATATCTGTTCTTGTTCTGGCTCTCACTCCTTTAAGATATATACCTAGTAATGAAATTACGGGGTCAAATGGTATTTCTAATCCCAACCTTTAAAGGAACCACCATAGTGCTTTCCACAGTGGTTGTATCATTTTACAGTTCCATCATGAATGTATGAGAGTCCCAATCTCTTGACATCCTTGCCAGCATTTGTTAGTGTTCTAGTTACCTAGTGCTGCTCTGACAAGAATATGCCACAAATGGTATGGCCTTAACAAACAGGAATTTATTCTTACAATTTGGAGGCTTTAAATCCAAGCTGAAAGTGCCAAGCTCTAATGGCTGTATGAAAGCCCCTCAACTTGGGGTCCACTCCACCTCCTGCTCCTGGCCCACTGGAGCTAGAGGCATTTCTTCACTCAGACAGCTGCTGGCTGCTGAGGCTGAGAAGCCCCAAGATTGACGAGTAAAAAGGCACAGTCCTGATGTTACCAAACCACATGGCAGGGCCATTAACTTAAGTCCATTGTAAGTCCCCAGGTCGGCAGAGTATGGCAGGCTGCTGAGCAACGACATGGCTACATGTAGGGTCCAAGCATGCCATAGGCTGGAGACCATTCTCAAAGCTTCTCCCTATATCCAGGAAGCAGACCACATCCCAAAGGCAGCTACTCAGCTGCTTGTGGTAGATTCCACTATGGAGTTGATTGCCAGTCTCATCATGGGGAATAACTACCACCAGCTGCCCAGTCACTCAACCAAGCCCAGCCAAGCTGACACACAAACATAACTACAACAGTTACTTTCAGTGTTGTTGAACTTTCCTACTAGTGCTGGGGCCAGATGGGATCTCACTGTTTTGATTTGCATCTCTCTGATGGCTAATGATCTTAAGGATTTCTTCATTTGTTTGTTGGCTGCCTGAATAGCCTCTTTGGTGAAGTGTCTATTTATGTCTTCTGCCCATTTTTTCAATTGGATTATTTGTCTTTTTGAGTTGTTGGGAGTTTCTATAAATTCTAGAGATAAGTCCCTTGTCAGATATGTCATTGCTGAATTTTTTTTTTTTTTTTTTCCAGTCTGTAGGCTCTCTTTTGACTCTTTTGAAGAAGTCTTTGGAAGCACATAAAAATTTAATTTTAAGAAGGTCCTATTCATCTAGTTGATCTTCTGCTATTTGTGCATTTTGGGTTATGCTTGATAGTCTATTTATGCCATATATTAGGGTCTTTAAATTTGCCCCTAGTTTTTTCCTTGAGGAACTTTATAGTTTTAGGTTTCACATTTAAGACTTTGATCCATCTGGAGTTAGTTTTTGTGTATGGTGTGAGTTACAGATCTTGTTTCATTTTTCTGCAAATGGAAATCCAGTTTTGCCAGCACCATTTGTTAAACAGACAATCTCTTTCTCATTTAATGGCTGTTAACCCTTTATCAAACATAAGCTCATCATAGGTTGATGGATCTGTTTCTGGGTTCTCAATTCTATTCCATTGGTCTATGCTTCTGTCATTGTACCAAACCAAACCATTTTGACTACTGTTCCTGTATAATAGGTTTTGAGATCCAGGAGTGTGAGACCTCCTACTTTGTTCTTCTTTTTTTACTAAAGCTTTGCTTATCCAAAGTCTCTTTCATTTCCATATAAAGGTAGTGATTGGTTTTATCATATACTTAAAGAATGATGATGGGATCTGGATTGGGATTGCATTGAATGTATAGATTGCTTTGGGTAAAATTGACATTTTTCACAATGCTCAATCTTCTTATCCATGAGCATGGTACGTTCTTCCTTTTATGTAGATCTCCTATGGTTTCTTGCAGTAGTCTTTTATAGTTTTCTCTGTACAGGTCTTTTGCATCTCTGGTAAGATTTATTCACAAGTATTTTATTTTTGTGGTAGCTATTGTAAATGAGATCAATTTCCTTATTTCTTTGTCAGAAATCCGTTTGCTGGTGTAGAGAAATCCAACTGATTTTTGGATGTTGATCTTGTATCCTGTCACTGTGCTAAATCTCTCAATTAGTTATAGTACTTTTTTCTTTTTTCTTACTGAGTTTCCTGGGTGTCTAGGTTGTTGTGTGATGTCTTGACTGCTGCTTTTATTGGTGTTCTTCGTGGAAGTAAGTAATGTGAAATATTTGGCAACTTCAATCTTTTCTCCATTTATCATGATGCAGCTTATAGCTCCAGTTGTGAGGATTTTTGTTTTCCTTATGGTGAAGTGTAATCCATACTGCCAACTATAATCTATAATCTTCATCAGTAAAAGCTTCAAATCATCCTCAGATTCAGAAAGCAAAGGTGTATTGTCTGTATATCACAAGTTGTTAATGAGACTTTCTCCAATCCTGAAGCCATTTTCTTCTTCATATAGTCCAGTTTCTTGGATTATTTGCTCAGCATAGAGACTGAATAAGTATGGTGAAAGGATACAACCCTGACACACTCCCTTCTTGATTCTAAATCATGCAGTATTCCCTTGTTCCGTTCTAATGGCAGGCTCCTGATCTAAGTATAGGTTCCTCATGAGCACAATTAAGTGTCTGGAATTCCCATTCTTCTCAAAGTTATTTGTAATTTGTTATGATCCACACAATCAAATGTCTTTGCATAGCTAATAAAACACAAAGAAACATCTTTGCTTTAAGTCAAGATCCATCTGACATCAGCCATGACAACCCTTGCTCTATGTCTCTTCTGAATCCAGCTTGTGTTTCTGGATGTTCTCTGTCATATACTGCTGCAACTGTTTTTGAATTATCTTCAGTAAGATTTTACTTGCATGTGATATTAATGGTATTGTTCAATAACTTCCACATTCTGTGGGACTACCTTTCTTTGGAATGGGTACAGATATGGTTCTCTTCCAGTCAGTTGGCCAGGGAGTTGTCTTCCAAATCTCTTGGCATAGATGAATGAGTGCCTCCAGAACACCATCATTTGTTTAAATATCTCAGTAGGTATACCACCAATTCCCAGAACCTTGTTTTTCACAAATTCCTTTACTGCAACTTTGACTTCCTTCATTATCATTGCCTTCTTGATCATATGGCACCTCTTGAAATGGATGATCATCTACGAATTCTTTTTGGTACGGTGACTCAGTGTATTCCTTCTATCTTCTTTTGATATTTACTGTATCATTCAACATATTGCCCATGTTACCTTTCAATATTGCAATTTGAGGCTTTATTTTATTTATTCATTTATTTTTTGCTCAGTTCTTTCAGCTTGAAAAATGCCAAGCACATTCTTCCCTTTTGGTTTTCTAACTCCAGGTATTTGCACATTTCATTATAATAATTGGCTTTGTCTTCTCAAGTTGCTGTTTGAAATCTTCTGTTCAGCTCTTATATCTTGTCATTTCTTCCATTTGTTTTAGCTTCTCTCCTAGGCAAACTTGTTCAAGGGCAAGTTTCATAGTCTCTTGTGACATCCATTTTGGTCCTTTCTTCCTTTCTTGTCTTTTTAATCACCTCTTACTTTCTTCATGGATGGTGTTCTTGACATCATCCCACAATTCTTCTGGTTTTTGGTCACTGGTATTCAATGCATCAAATGTATTATTTAGATTGTCTCTAAATTAAGAAGGGATATAATCAAGTTTGTATTTTGGCTCTGTTGGACTTGTTTTAATTGTCTTCAGTTTCAATTTGAACTTGCATGTGAGCAACTGGGATGTTATGGCTGATGTCAGATGGATGTTATGGCTTAAAGCAAAGGGTACCAGAAATATGTTTCTTTGTGTTTTATTAACTATGAAAAGGCATTTGATTGTGTGGATCATAACAAATTACAAAATTCCACCATCAGCTCCTGGCTTTGTTTGGCTGAAGATACTGAGCTTTTCCATCTCCTCTTTCCACAGATATAGTCAATCTAATTCCTGTGTTCTCCATCTGGCAAAGTCCAAGTGTATAGTCATCATTTGTATTGTTGATAAAAAAAGCTATTTGCAATTAATAAGTTGTTGGTCTTGCAAAATTCTATCATCTGATCTCCAGCTTTATTTCTACCACCAAGGCCACCAAGGCCATATATTTCAACAATGGGAAATTCTTATTTTTTTTCCAACTTTTGCATTACAATCACCAGTAATAATCAACATATTTTAATTGCATGTTTGGTCAATTTCAGACTGCAGGAGTTGATGAAAATCTTCAGTTTTCTTTTCTTTGGCTTTGGTGGTTGGTGCATAAATTTGAATAATAGTAGTATTAACTTGTCTTGTAGGTGTATGGATGTCATCTTATCACTGACAGCATTGCACTTCAGGATAGATCTTGAAATATTCTTTGTGACAATGAATTGCAAACCATTTGTATTCAATTTCTCCTTCCCGGCTCAGTGGATCATATGCTTGTCTGATTCAAAATGGCCAAAACCAGTCCATTTCTGCTCACTAAAGCCTAGGATATTGATCTTTATGGTTTCCATTTCATTTTTGACAACTTCCAATTTTCCTAGATTCATACTCTGTATATTCCATGTTCTGATTATTAGTGGATGTTTGTAGCTGTTTCTTCTAATTTTCAGTCATGCCACATCAGGAAATGGAGGTTCTGAATGTTTTACTACACCCACATCATTAAGCCTGGCTCTCCTTTAAGGAAGCAGCTCTTCCCCAGTGATATTTTGAGTGACTTCTGACCTGAGAGGCTCATCTTCTGGCACTATATTGGACAATGTTTCAGGGATATCCATAAAGTTTTCTAGTAATATATCAGACAGTGATTCACTGCTATTTATACAGTTTTCACTATTGATTCTTTGACAAGTGGATGGTCTCTTCCTCCTTCCATGTCTGTCTTAGTCTGGAAGCTCCAATGAAACCTGTCCACCATGGCTGACCCTGCTTATATTTGAAATACCATTGACATAGCCTTCAGCCTCACAGCAACCCACAAGTCACAATAATACAATGAACTGACAGACAAGTGGTGGTTTCAATGTAGAGTTGATCTTAAGTATGTTGTTGTTGTTGTTATGTGCCGTCGAGTCAAACTCGACTCATAGCATCCCCTCCTTGGGTTTCCGAGGCAGTATCACTACGGAAGTAAGATTGCCCAACCTTCCTTCTGAGGAGTGGCTGGTGGGTTTGAACTGCCAGCCTTCTGGTTAGCAGTCAAGTGCTTTAGCGACTATGCTATCAGAGCTCCTGATCTTAAGTATGGTATGGATGGAGTAAAACATTCAGGACTTTCATTTGCTAATACAGCACAACTCAAAATAAAAACAAGTATTTGCAAACTGCTATTAACAATTGGAAAGTGGCATATCCAAAGTGACTGAGTCTAGGAAAATTGGAAATAATTTAAAATTAAATACAATGAATAAAGATCTATATCCTAGGCATTAGTGAACTGAAATTGACTGCTTTGGTCATTTTCAATTGCACAATCATATGGTGTATAATGGCAAGAATGATAAATTGAAAATAGTGATTTCTCATTATCATTAAAAAGAACATTTTAAGATCTATCCTGTAGTATAAAGCTATATCACTGATAATATAATATCCATATTACTTACAAAGAAGGCCAGTTAATATAATTATTATGCAAATTTAGGCACAAACCATTAATGTCCAAAATAAAGAAATTGAAAATTTTTACCAACTTCTACTATTTGAAATTGATCAAAAATGTAATCAAAATCCATTGATAATTACTGGTGATTAGAAAGCAAAGGTTGGAAACAAAAGACAAGGATTAATAGTTGAGAAATGTGGCCTTGGTGATAGAAATGATGCCAGCGATCACATGATAGAATTTTACAAGGTTAACAACATATCATTGAAAATATCTTTATCAACAATGTAAGCAGCAACTATACACATGGGACTCATGGGATAGAATGCAAAGGAATTAAATAGACTACATCTGTGGAAAGAAAGGGTGAAGAAACTCAGTATTATCAGAGAGAATAAGGTCAGAGCTGACTGTAAAACAGACTATCAATTGCTTCCATGCAAATTCAAGTTGAAGATTAATAAAATTAAAAATCATCCATGGCAGCCAAAATATACACCTGGATTATATCCCAGATGAATTTATAGATCATATCAAGAATGAATTTCACTGCATTAAACACTGTGATAATTGGGGTTGTATGTCAAATTGGCTGGCATGATTCTGAGTGGCTTAAGCAGTTGTGATGTGATTGATCCCATAATTAGATTGCTTTGAGGAGTCAATAAGTTGTAAAGGAATTTCCTTAGTGGTGTGGTCTGCTTCCAATATATAAATGGACATATTGGGAAAGTTCAGGAACCTTCTGTGGATCTGGATCCTATCATGCTCCCTACAACTGTCTTATATGCCAACAATCCACCATTTTGCCTGAGGATCTTGGATTTGACATCCAGCAAAGTCAGCAGCCTGTTATATTGCTGGATAATCTTGATCTTTAGTGGCATAGTGCCTAAGGCATTTGACTGCTAACCAGGAGGCTGGTCGTTCAAACCCACCAGCAACTCCTTGGAAGAAAGACTGGACAATCTACTTCCATAGAGATAATGCCTCAGAAACCAAGACAGGATCACCATGGGTAGGAATCGACTGGATGGCAGTGAGTGAGAATCTTGAGCTTGTCAGCCCCTGCAGTCAAGGGAAGCCTCTCACTTGATGTTTGATCCAGGAGCTTGGAACTTGCCATCCTCTAGAACTGTGTGGGCCATTTTCCTAAGATAAAGTTCTCTCTATATATGTCTAAGCTTCACTGGTTTTGCTTCTCTAGATAACCTATCCTAAGACATTTGGTAATTAGAGTGGGATTTGAACCCATGTGGACACTGGCACATTTAATTACATAAATCCAGAAGAATTGTGGGTTGTCATCAAGGATATTGCATATGAAGTAAAAAAAAAAAATTAAAAAAAGTCATTAAATAGCCAGGAAAGAATTAAAACACTAACAATGGATGTCAGAAGAGATTCTGAAACTTGCATTTGAAAATGGAACAGCTAAAGCAAAAGGAAGAAATGATGATGTAAAAGAGATGAACAGATGATTTCAGAGGGTGGTTTGAGAAGATAAAGCATCATAATGAAAACCAAAAAAGGAAAACATACTCAGCATTTCCCAAGCTGAAAGAACTGAAGAAAATATTCAAGTCTCAAATTTCAGTATTGAAGAATTCTACAGACAAATGGAGCAAGGGCCAAGATAGAGCCATGGTAACCTGGGTAAGGGTGGGCAGACAGGCCATGCACCCAGATGTGGGAGGTAGGGGAGGAGCCAGGCCAACACAGAGCCACAGAATCCCAGTAAGGGGAGGGAGACAGGTCATACACCCAAGAGGCAGGAAGGGGGGAAGCCCAGGATGATAGAGCTACAGGATCTAGGTAAGGGGAAGGTGGCAAGGTTATGAACAGCTAAGGAAGACACATTTATCAGTTTGTTGTACTATGGTGGCTTGCAAGTTGCTGTGAGGTTTGAGGGTGTGTCATCAGTGTCTCAAAAGCCAGCAGGATTTCACAACTTCAACACAGCTTACAGAATGAGACAAACTGGGAAGAAGGAAGAGGACATCCAATTCTCAAAAAATCAGCCAGGGAAAACCTTTTGCAAAGCAGAGACACACTGTCTGATACATTACTGGGCAACTTTATGAATAGCCTTGCAATATTGTCCAATACAGTGCCGGAAGACCAGCCCATTAGGTTGGAATGCACTCAAAATACAAGTGGGAAAGAGCTGCCTCATCAGAGCAGGACCAACTTTAATGATATGAATAAAGTAAAGCTTTTGGGACCTCCATTTGCTGACATGACACGACTCAATTGGAGGAAAACAGCTGCAAACATCCATTAGTAATAGCAATGTGGAATGTACAAAGCATGAATCTAGGAAACTTGGAAGTTGTCAAAAATGAAATGAAACACATAAAGATTGATAGCCTAGCATTAGTAAGATAAAATGAACGAATTTTGACCTTTTTATTCAGAAGACCATATGGTCTACTATGCCAGGAATGTCAGTTTGAAGAGGGATGGCATGGTATTCCTAATCACAAAGGATGTTTAAAGATCTTTCCTGAAGCACAATGCTGTCAATGATAGAATAATATCCATATGCTTACAAGGAAGACCAGTTCATATGAATCTTACTCAAATTTATGCACCAACCACCAAAGCAAAAGATGAAGATTTTTATCAACTTCAGCAATCTGAAATTGACCAAAGATGAAACCAAGATGTGTTAATTATCACTGGTGACTGGAATGCAAAGTTGGAAACAAAGAATTACTGGTAGCTGGAAATTTTGGCATTGCTGACAGAAATAACACTGGAGCCCACATGATAGAATGTTGCAAGACCAATGCCTTATCCATTGCAAATATCTTTTCTCAACATAAGTGGCAGCTATAGACAGGAACATCACCAGATTAGTACACAAGAATCAGATTGACTACATCTGTGGCAAGAGGTGCAGGAAAAGCTCAATATCTTTAGAAAAAAGAAGGCTAGGTGCTAATTGTGGAACAGATCAACTGCTCACATGCAAATTCAACTTGAATTTGAAGACAATTAAAACAAGTCCACAAGGACCACATGATCTTGGATATATCACTCCTGAATTTAGAGACCATCTAAAGAATAGATTTGATGCATTGAACACCACTGACTGAAAATCAGAATAATTGTGAAATGACATCAAGACATCATCCATGAAGAAAACAAGAGGTCATTAAAAAGACAAGAAAGGAAGAAAAAAAAAATGGACTCAGAAGAGACTCTGAAAATTGCCCTTGAGAGGAGAGTAGCTGAAACAAATGGAATAAATGACAAGATAAAAGAGCTGAACAGAATATTTCAAAGAGCAGCTTGAGCAGACAGAATGAATTAACATAATGAAATGTGGACAGACCTGGAGTAAGAAAATCAAAAGGGAAGAACATGCTTAGCATTTCTCAAGCTAAAAGAACTGAGGAAAAAAATTAAGCCTCACTTTGCAATACTGAAAGATTCTATTGGCAAAATATTGAATGATGAAGGAAGCATCCAAAGAAGATGGGAGGAATACACAGAGTCATTGAATCAAAAACAACTGGTTATTCTTCATTCATTTTAGGAGGTGGCATGTGGTCAAGAACCAATGATATTCTAGGAAGAAGTTGAACCTTCACTGAAGGAACTGGGGAAGAACAAAGCAACAGGAATTGATGGAATATCCATTCAGGTGTTTCAACAAATGGATGCTCCTCAGGAGGCACTCACTTGGTTTTGCCAGGAGATTTGAAAGACAAATACCTGGCCAAGTGATTAGAAGTGATTCACATTTGTAACCATTCCAAAGAAAGTTGAGCAGACAGAATCTGGAAATTATTGAGCAATATCATTAATATTGCATGCAAGTAAAATCTTACTGAAGATAATTCAAAAATGGTTGCACCAGTATATTGACAGGGAACTTCCAGAAGTGAAGGCTGGATTCAGAAGAGGACGTGGAATAAGGGATATCATTGCTGATGTCAGATGGCTCTTGGCTCAAAACAAAGAATACCAGAAAGATGTTTACTTGTGTTTTATTGACTATACAAAAGCATTTGATTTTGTGGATCTTAAAAAAATTGTGGATAACCTTGAGAAGAATGGGAATTCCAGAACACTTAATTGTACTCATGAGGAACCTGTACATTGACCAAGAGGCTGTCATTTGAACAGAAAAAGGGGACACTGCATAGTTTAAAATAAAGAAGGGAGTGTATCAGGGTTGTATCCTTTCACTATATGTATTCAATCTATATGCTGAGCAAATAATTCAAGAAGCCTGACTATATGAAGAATGTGACATCAGGATTGGATAAAGAATTATAATAACCTGTGATATGCTGATGACGTGACTTGGCTTGCTGAAAGTGTGAATAACTTGAAGCACTTACTGATGAAGATTAAATAATATAATCTGCAGTGTGGATTACACTTAAATATAAAGAAAACAAAAATCCTCACTACTGGACCTATAAGCAGCATCACTATAAATGGAGAAAAGATTGAAGTTGTCAAAGACTTCACATTGCTTGGCTTTACAATTGATGCCAATGGAAGGAGCAGTCAGGACATCAGATGGTGTATAGCTCTGGGCAAGTTGGCTGCAAAGGACCTCTTTCAAGTGCTGAGGAACAAAGATGTCTCCTTAAGGGCTGAGGTGCACCTGATATAATCCATCATATTTTCAATTGCCTCATATGCATATAAGAGCTGGAAAATGAATAAGGAAAACTGAAGAAGAGTTGATGATTTTGAGTTGTGGTGCTGGCAAATAATGCTGAAAGTACCATAGACTGCTAAAAAATTAAAAAAAATTAACAAATCTGTCCTGGAGGAAGTGCAGCCAGAATGCTCCTTGGAAGCGGAATGTCTAGACTTTGTCTCACCTACTTTGGTCATGTTGTCAGAAGGAACCATTCAATGGAAAAGGATGTCATGCTTGGTAAGGTGGTGGGTCAACAAAAGAGAGGAAGGCCCTCAATGAGATAGATTGACACAGTGCCTGTGGCCATGGGCTCAAGTATAGCAGGGATCTCAGAGCTAGTGCATTCCTGGTGGTGTTTCATTCTACTGTGCATGGGTTCGCTATGAGTCAGAGATGACTCAATGGCATTTTTGTTGACAACAACAAAAAATGCATGTCATACCTAGAAAGGTTATAGGGAAGACTGAAGAAGAAATGATGGATTTGATTATAATGTTGGGAGGAATATCGAATACACGATGGACTGCAAGTAGAATGAGAAAATCTGTCTTGGAAGAGGTACAGCCAGAATGCTTGTTAGCAGGGAGGATGGTGAGACTTTGTCTTATGTACCAGTCCCTGATGGAGTATGTGGAAACTTTTTAGCCATAATCAACCACCTTTAGAAAAGGAGTCACTCAGGGTCATGGTCTCAGGGGACATCAAGGTCAATTGGCCTAACATAGTTCACAAAGAAAATGTTCTACATCTTACTTTGGTGAGTAGTAACTGGGATCTTAAACACTGTGAGTGTCCATCTAAGGTGCAACATTTTATCACCCCATAAGGAACAATGAAGAGTGAAGAAAATCAAATATGTACAGAAACAATTAGTCCATAGGACTGGTAGATCATTTGAAACTTAGCCTCCATGACCCTAGGACCAGAAGAACTAGATGGTATCCAAAAACTACAGGTGATCATTCTGAAAGGGATCACAATAGAAGGCCCTAGACAAAGTGGAAGAAAATTTGCAAAAAGACTCAAAGTAATATATAAAATACTGAGTTTACTAATTTTATAGGACTGGTAGACCACCAAGACTATGGCCCTTAGTCACCCTTCAAGCCTAGAACTAAAAACACCCCTGTGTCTCAACTTTCAGAAAAACAATAGGTAGGCCTATGGGGTGAACAATAGCACCAGGAAAGTACACACTTCTTAGAACAATCAACCATATGAGATCAAAAGGACAGAATTTGCCAGGGATAAACCTCAGAGTGCAAGAATGGGTAATAAAGAAAGATGAATGGAAATGGTAATATATATGGAGGAAGTAGGAGAATGTTGTTACATTGTGAGGACTGCATTTGATGTTATGGAACAAAATGTGTAAGAACAGTTGGATGAAGAAGCATTCTGTTTAGTAAACTTTCACTCAAACCATAATAAAAAGTTAAAAAGAAAGGAAAGGAAATGTCATTGACACCAAATTCACTCTGAGTCAGATAAAATAATGAAAAGTCTTGCATATAAGGTTTTCTAGAGAGTAACTGTAGAGGCAAAACAATGACAATTTTATAAGACTAGAACATTGAATAGGATCTCTGGTAGCATAGTGGCTAAAGCACTTGACTGTGGCTAAAGCACTTGACTGCTAACCAGAAGACTGGCGGTTCAAACCCACCAGCCACTCCTCGGAAGGAAGGTTGGGCAATTCTACTTCCGTAGTGATACTGCCTCGGAAACCCAAGGATGGGTCACTATGAGTCAGGGCCGACTCGACGACACATAACAACAACAACAACAGAGCATTGAATGAGTCCCAACCTTGCTATGCTCTCTTCAGTAAAAGTTAAGCTGCTATTTTCATCACAATGTTGGTTCTGTTGGTTTTCAAGTTCACCCTGTACCTGTGGAGAAGAGATGGAAATAGAGCAAGTTAAAATTGTGCGAATGTTGCTGTTCTTACAGATATTCAGCTTCTTTGTTTGAGTTAGTGTTCTCCAGATTCTTAGAAGCCTTTTGTTTATTTCCAGTATTTCAAAAAAGTTTATTTTTACTTCAGACAGTGGTATCACTGCTTTAATGGAGGGCAGGACTTATATGGATTTACGCTGTCATTCTTTCTTATGTCATCCCTATGGGCTAAATTTGAACAATATATTTTAAATACCTGAATGACTAACTAAATGTGTATTTCCTATGAATTCTATTTAAAATCGAATAAGTTAAATAAACAAAAGTAATGATTAATTTATGATACTTTTACCTATGAAATTTATACTTTCATAAAATTCCATTTTAATAATAACATGACTTGAGAAATTGTAAGGAAAAGCTCCACTATGAAAATAATTCCTATGATTATAAATGTACCAGACGTCTGTGAGTTTGTCATACTATTGTGACTTGTATATTGCTATGAGAGTAGAAACTAGGTCCCTGGTATTTCAAATACCAGCAAGATAACCCACAATGGACTGGTTTCAGGGAAGCTTCCAAATTAAGACAGAAGGATAAGAAGAATGAGACCATCTGCTTCTGGATTAAAA